>NC_038255.2:17788641-17848134 GCF_000004515.6 Glycine max | reverse complement strand
GTCATGTAAATAAAGGGGCAGGTTTGAACTACAGCTACCCTCAAATGATATCCAAATGACTTGAAATTTTGTGAGCAACCTTATAAAATGATGAGAAGATAGCACAAAAAATTTCAGGCAAAAATTCAAAGTCTAACTATGGAAGCTGAAAATGGTAGGTTAAGAAAAATAAGTGAATAAAACTTGAAAAATAAAAAACTTTTGACAAAATCACTATTTTTGGACGATGGAGACCTCAGCCGGCCTATGGTGGGCTGCCACAGCGTAGGAAATTTTTTTCTACCCCAAATACATATATAATAAGTGTGATTCTGATAACCAGAGCAAAAGTTATGGCCGTTTGAAGTTTCGACAAACACAAAATTTGCTACTTTTTTGGAACTTTCAAATCTGACCAAACTAAAGACTCTAGCTATTTTTCCCACAAAATATAGGTTAAAATAAGTTACCACAAAAAAATTCAGCCAAAAATAACAACCCTAGCTACTAAAACAAAAAATCTCAAATAATTCAGCATGGGTGGTCGCTAAGTCTGTCGCAAAACACTATTCACAGCAAAACACCCAAGACTGAAACATGGGAAACGCTTAATGGGAAAACTGAAATAGAACACACACTAAACAAAATACCAGGACACTAAACAACATTAACACATATACTAACACAATACTAACAATTAAACATAAAACACGAAAGAATTAAACACACAACACTAGCTAGCTATTATGAACCTTTGGACACTGCTCCCCGGCAACGGCGCCAAATTTGATCGAGGCCGTACCCGAATCAAATAAACATGAAAATGCAGTAACTAGGAAGTGATCCTAGGTGGTTTCCCAACGAGCAATGATAAACCAATTGTTCATAATATACTTGCAGTAACAGTAACGATTGGGGGGGGGGGGTTGTTTGTTTTGTGATTTAAGGAGCAGAATAAGTAAACTGGAATACGAAACTAATAATATTAAAAATGGGTTGTTTCCTCTGATTCAGAAGCCATTCTCTTATCGTGGGTTATGGAGAATTCGTCCCTAACAGTTAACCACTTAATTCAACCCTATTTCAATTTACTATGCGAAAATCAACCTAGGGTTGTCAATACATGATTAGGCACCACATACACCAGTTAGCCCTTCGTCCATTAAGCATGAACGCAAGTTAGGCTCAGAGGCAATTAATCAAACACGAAGCGTGCACTGATTAATGTTCACGAATTTGGGTTAACTGGTGAAGGGAAAACTGCCAGGGAACCACATTATAACCGAAACCTCAAAGAGAGTTGGGCTTCTTCCTCAGAAGGAAACAACACCAGAATAATTAGCCTTCCATAGATTCAAACAGAAAATGTAAATGAAACATGAAGCAGAAACGTAAATAAACAGAAACGTAAATGAGACAGAAACGAAAATGAAAACAGAAACGTAAATGAGACAGAAACAAAAATGAAAACAGAAACGTAAATGAGACAGAAACGAAAATGAAAACAGAAACGTAAATGAAAGTAGAAGAAGAAACAAGAACGAAATCGTAATTAGAAGCAGGAAATCGAAAATTGCATTAAGAACGAAACAGTAGCACTAGAATAGAAAAACTTCCAAACCATAAACCCTAAGCTCTGAATAATAGTCTAACAGAATGCCCTGCACGAATCCCAAGGCTGCTATTTAAAAAAAGAGTCACTCAAAGTCACTGGGCCCTATTACAATACTCTGGCCCAAAACGAAATAAACATTGAACCACATAAAATAAAATTGTGAAATTTCCTAATTAGAAATTAACTAAGGTAAGCGCTACTTTATTTGCCCTCTTCAAGTCCACAACCAAAATTTGGATTAAGCCCAATGTTTCATTAATTCCTGAAATTAGATTAAAAACATCAAATTAGCTATATGAGCCCAAATAATAAAACTGCCTAATTAATTGACAATTAAGGCCAATCAGTAATTAAAATGGTGCAAAAAGGGTTTAGAAAATAGAAGAAAATGATGGCACATCACCCAGTGTAGGGCTCCGAGGTAACCATCGTTCTTTTTCGTCATGACCTTGTAGCAGGGAACCTATTGGGTGAGAACTTCTAATCTGCCCTTAGGTTCGCTTGAGGTTTATGCATGCTGCCTTTCAT
The DNA here is from genome assembly GCF_000004515.6 of Glycine max. Classification (NCBI taxonomy): domain Eukaryota; kingdom Viridiplantae; phylum Streptophyta; class Magnoliopsida; order Fabales; family Fabaceae; genus Glycine; species Glycine max. Next base: position 17,846,012 of record NC_038255.2, on the reverse strand, counting down.
TGCCCTAGTGTAGGGCTTTGAGGTAACCATCATTGTTTTGTTTTCACAACCTTGTAGCAAGGAAGAATGAAAGAAGCGGTTGATTCTTGCAAAAAGAATTTTTGAAGAACGAGAAATAGTTGAAGGATTTTTTCAGTTGACAGGATAACTCAAATGACTCCTATTCTTATAACTCACTTCTCTCTAAAATAGACAAACTTTCCAGAATGATAAAATGAGGTCACATGAACGTTTATATTTTTACTTGAAAACACAGTCAATCAAATGCTTTTTTTTTCTTTTTCTTTTCTAAACTTTTCTGCTTTACTCGTTGTTTACGGCATCCTCACCAAATGTGTAGCACGAGTAATTTCTGATTGAACGGTCTTGGAAGTCTAAACTCAGGAGCGCAGGTCGCTTGAGGAAACAAACCAATGGCTTGCACCCACATTCTAGTGGAAGCAAAGATGTAATTACGAGAGGGTGAGGGACAAAGATGTCAGATTTATCCATTTTATTTAGCATTGTAACTGTGGTTTACAATAATGGCATAAACTTGAAAATCCTAATGAGTCATTAGAGACATCTAACAACAACTTTCAAAATTGCCCCATGTGTGGTGTCGCTTGTCAATGTTAGGATTCACTAGCGGTTCTCCTCAAATTTCAGCCAGCCCGCATCAATTAGACCTTGCACCTTACGCTTCAGGGTCCTACAATGCTCAATGGAATGTCCTGGAACTCCTCCATGATAAGCACATGTTGCATTCGAGTCATATCCTTGGAAAAATGGAGGTTGAGGAAACCTAGCAGGGTTTATGGCTACCATTGCATTATCAAGTAGATAAGGGAGCAAGTTAGCATAGGACACCAGAATTGGGGTGAATTCTACAGGCTTTTTGCTGCAAAATTCCTTCCTTGGTTGGTGTTTTGGTTCGTCCTAAAGGTGGTGTTTAGCATTGGTTGTGTGGTAAGCGGGTTTTGTGGTTGATTTAGGGATGGCCTTTGTGGATAATTGGGTGGTGGGTAAGGAGAAGGGTTGTTATTGGCTGAGCAATGACATTGTTGGGTTGGTGGGAAACTTGGCCATATAAGAATGGTAGTCACAACATGGGTTTCTCCCTCCTTCTTATCCTCTTTATTTGCCCTAAGCAGGATGATCAGATTTGCCTCTTTTCAGACCCACTTCGATCCTTTCGCCGGCGAAGACCAAATCCACAAAGCTTAAAGGTGTGTAACCCACCATCTTTTCATAGGAGAATACTGGTAATGTGTCTACCATCACGATTATCAACTCCCTTTCCATCATTGGGGGTGCCACTTGGGCTGCCAGATCCCTCCACCTTTGGGTTATTCTTTGAAAGATTCGTGCCCCTTTTTGCACATGTTTTGTAGTTGCATCCTATCTAGAGCCATATCAGAATTGTACTGATACTTCCTAAAGAAGGCAACCATTAGGTCCTTCTAAGAAAGGACTCGAGAAGGTTTCAAGTTAGTGTACCAAGTAGCAGCTACCCCAGTAAGACTTTCTTGGAAGAAATGTATCAACAGTTCCTCATCTTTTGCGTATGCCCCCATCTTCCGACAATACATCTTTAGATGGTTCTTGGGGCAAGTAGTCCCTTTGTACTTGTCAAAGTCCAGCGCCTTGAACTTGGGAATGACCATGTTCGAGTACTAGGAACAACTCTTCTATGTCAATAAAGGCATAATCTCAGCCTCCTTCAATGGCCTTGAGCCTTTCCTCTAGATGATCCAACTTTCCCATTTCTGCCATAGCATGAGGGTTTTTACCCACTGTGGAATGCAAGAGGTGTGGTTGTGGGTGATACCGAGGGCCCTCCAAAGTGTTTTGCAGGGGTATATCACCAACTGCTTGCCCTTCAGTAGCATATCCGAGGTAAGGCTCGAAGTTGGCTAGATTGTGGTGGGGCATTTCATGTGTCTCCCCCATGGGTCAAGAGACATGTGCATGATCAGATTGAGGTTGTTGGCTCTCAATGGGTATAGGAGTAGAGTTATTGACATTCTCATTGGGAGTGTACGCCACATTGGGTGGCGTATAGTTGGGAGGCAAGCCATATGGTGGGAAGACATGCTTGTTTCTCGCACTAAATGAGGGCCGCCCATACCTCCCAACTCTTTGCCTTCCAGACCTACCATATTTGAGGTTGGATGATTCATTTGGTTGAGGCCAGATGGGGGCGTAGGGTTCACCTTAGCAACAACGCTAGTAGCGGCAACTGCAACCACATTGGCTTCCATTATCTTCTTCATGCTCATCATGGCCTCCATCATTGTGTCCATTTGCTCTTTCATGGCCTCCATGTCAGCCTTAATCTACTCTTGCACCTCCTCTACTTCACCCATTACTCTAGCTCTAGCACGGGTTCGATAAGGGCGTCGTAAAGCGTGTTCTTTTCTTTTGATAACAATGATTAAAGTTCATTTTTTTTCAAGGAAAGAATGCAATGAGCAATGCAACCAATGAAAAGTATGGATGTATGCGAATGATGCTCGGTTGAAGTATTGCGAATTTTTATGCAGGACATGGGGTTGAATCAATTTAGATTTTCAATATGGTCCATGACATCTTTGTCAAGCTGAAACTGGAAGTAACAAGGACATCGATAGTCTTAAATGTGTTTGGCAGTAGACGAAGCAGCAATGTAACTCGATCCATCTTTTGCCCCAATTTTTTGCAAGATGGTTACTTTCGTACTTCAACCTGACTTGATGAACATTTTCATAAAAGCATGAGCTTGGTTCAACCCCATAACCCAAGGAATGGCAATTTTGATCGCCAATACTTCGACAACATTTCATAGGGATGAAAGACTTGGGAATACGTATGTTATGCATGGAAAATGTGATGGAAGCTTGCTTGTGAAGATTCTATGGAGGCTGGATCTTTGAGCTCCAATGAGGTCCTTCAATGGTGATTTTTCACCATGGAGATGCAGCGGAAGACAAAGGAAAGGAGGTGAGAGGAGGCGCCATCCATTAAGGAATAAGCCATGGAAGAAGGAGCTTCACCACCAAGATGAGCCTTGGATAAGAAGCTTGGAGAGGATGCTTCAATGGAGGAAAAGAAAGAGGGAGAGAAAGAGGGAGGGGGGAGCACGAAATTGAAGGAAGAAAAAGGGAGAGAAGTTGAACTTTGAGTTGTGTCTCACAAGACTCTCATTCATCAAAGTTACAACAAGTGTTACACATGCTTCTATTTATAGACTAGGTAGCTTCCTTGAGAAGCTTTCTTGAGAAAACTTCCTTGAGAAGCTTCTTTGAGAAAACTTCCTTGAGAAGCTAGAGCTTAGCTACACACACCCCTCTCATAACTAAGCTCACCTCCTTGAGAAGCTTCCTTAAGAAGATTCCTAAAGAAGCTAGAGCTTAGCTACACATACCTCTCTAATAGCTAAGCTCACCTCCTTGAGATGAGAAGCTAGAGCTTAGCTACACACCCCCTATAATAGCTAAGCTCACCCCCATGACAAAAAACATGAAAATAAAAAAAAAAGTCCTTATTACAAAGACAACTCAAAATGCCCCGAAATACAAGGCTAAAACCCTATACTACTAGAATGGCCAAAATACAAGGCCTAGACGAAGGAAAAACCTATTCTAATATTTACAAAGATAAGCGGGCTCATACTTAGCCCATGGGCTCGAAATCTACCCTAAGGCTCATGAGAACCCTAGGGCCTTTCCTTGGATCTCTAGCCCAATCTACTTGGAGTCTTCTAGCCAATGCCCTTGCGGGGTAGGATTGCATCATTCCCTCCACCTTGGAAAGGATTTGACCTCAAATCCCGAGGTTCTTCATACTCTGGGCTCCTTCCCTCAACACCTGTAAAAAGAACAAAAACAAACAAGTTTATGATCCCAACATGGTTGGCTCATGGTACCGAACATATGCAACGTGAATCTTCATGTTTCCTTTTTTTGTTTTTGTTTTGCAAAGGAAAATGAAAGGATCATGCATGAGTAAACATGAAAATAAATGGTATGCAAAAAACATGTTAGATGCAGATGCATGGTGATGAAATGACTTATGCAAAACGCAATGCATGAAATGATAAGTGATAAATGCCTGAACGATACGTCCATTACGATGCCCTGAAGAGATGCTTATGCAATGCATGATATGAATGCATTTACGGACACGAGAGCCCAGAAAATCATCTCTTCTTACTTGCACATTTGGGGGCACAGTGCCCCATGTGTGCAGTTAAGAAGGTGATATGGACCTTCCGGCTTCCCATGACAATAGACGAGACCAACATACAAAGCATGCGTGACGACATGATGCAGATGCACAAAAGCACAACAGGGGGATGTACACAGCATGGCAATATCCTCAAATAATCATACAGCAAAGGCATACATGACATTTAGGTTATATGCATGATAGTGTTTAAAAGGCACGCAGCGTGTTCGCTTCGTGCCCCAATTTTAGGGACCTAAACAGGAGGAACTAAAAGGCTTTTAGTGATAATTCCCAAGGTGGCGATATCTCTCTTGATGGTTTCTAGAGGTATCATCCCCTTCAAAAAACATATTGCGGAAATAGGGACTACCATCAACAATATGTTATCAAAGAGAAAAACTCTAGATGAGGGTTCACTGTTATCAAGTAAGTCGGAGACCCAGCATGACCACAGATTCACCTCCACTCCTTATGTTCCCATGGACCCGCGTATAGGGTCCCTTTTCAACTCACCGTGTATGCAAAAAAGGTGTTGGTGTTGTGATCGAGGCCGTACCCGAATCAAATAAACATTAAAATGCAGTAACTAGGAAGTGATCCTAGGTCGTTTCCCAACGAGCAATGATAAACCAAATGTTCATAACGGATAGTAGGAGAATAGTAACGAATTGGGGGGGGTTTCTTATTTTTGTAAATTAAACAACGAGTAAAATTGAATTAGAAAATATTAGAATTAAACCACATTGCTTCCCCTTGATTCACAAGCAAGTCTCTTATCCTAGGTTACGAGAGTTTATCCTTTATCAGTTCAACCACTTAATCCTACCCTAAATTAAATTACTAAGCGAAATTTAACATAAGGCATTCATTATGTGATTAAGCAACACATACACCAATTACTCATAAATGATCATTAAGCATGAATGTAAATTAAGCGCAGAGACAATTAATCAAGCACTAAGCATGCATGAATTAATAGCAACAAATTTAGAGTAATTAGTGAAGAGGAAAAACTGAACAGAATTTAACAGTAATAATAGAACTTCAAAGAGAACTGTGCTTGATCCTCAAGAGAAAACAATGCTGGGGACTTAGCCTTCCATTAATCAATAGAGAACAAAATTATAGATTGAAGAACGAAATTTTATTGCTAAAACGAAAAGTCAGAACTGGAATTGCAAAAACGAAAAAAAGGAGAAAGAGAAGAGAGAGGAGAGGAGAGCCTAAACTAGAACCTTGGTGTTGTTATATAGTTTTCCAGCCCCAAAGCTTACAAATTTGTTTTAAATCTAAGCCCATAAATCAAATCTAGATAAGATAAGATCTAGATGACATCAAATATAAATAATATCTAGATAAGATAAAATCTTGTAGAATAAAATAGTCTGCCTTCTTCAAGTCCAAGCCCAATTATGGATTCAAGCCCAATGCTTCATTAATTCCTGAAATTAGATTAAAAACATCAAATTAGCTGAATGGGCCCAGATAATAAAACTGCCTAATTAATTTGACAATTAAGATTAATCAGTACTTAAAATGGTGCAAAAAGGGTTAAGAAATAGGAGAAAATAATGACACATCAAAATCCCCCATACTTAGCCTTTTGCACTCCTGGGAAAAATGAAATAAAGAACAAAATCCAAGGATATCAAAGAGAGACAAACAAAAACATTTACATATTTCTCAATGAACATCAAGGAATGAAAGGAATGGGTAACATCTAACATGAAGAGATCCAAAGAGTCAAGACATTCGTGAAAATCATCCAAGCAACCCAATCATGGCAAAATAGTTAATAAGCTCAAGAATGAAAAGTGATAAAGCCTCACAAGATATACTCTCTATCTCTCAAGTGTCTAGGCTACTGTTTACTCTCGAAGCACCCATGAAAACAAACACCACATAGACTTGGCAAAATTCTAAAATAGACAAACAACTTGACAAACACATGCATATGATGATCAAAATGTCTTTAAAGGTTGTAATGGGGACAAGGACAAGGTTGGGAAAAAAATATGGAATAATTAGCTAAATCCCAAAGGAATAGAGGAGCAATGGGGAATAAGTGGCAATTAAGCACAAGTAGTAAACCCAAACCCTCTAATATCAACAAAATCAACCAAGGCTCCCAAATCAAGTCCTCATAACAAGACCTCATTTATTCAACTTCACTTCTTTTCTTCTTTTTTTTTCATTTTTTTCATCATTTTTTTTAACAGTACGAATTTGAAGATTAAAGCAAGAACTAGACAATATATACATCAAGCATGGCCTAAATAAAACATTAAGCATGGAAAAAAATTATATCTTCCAATGAAACATACCCCCCCACACTTATTCCCAGCTTATTCCCAAAACAATTCCAAAGCTCCAAAATTCCTTAAGGGTAAGGTGATATCATGGTTTTTCACTTAAGGCTTGTAATGAGCTTCAAAACAAAGAAGGGGAACATAGGCTCAAAGGGGCTATCAAAGGAATTAATTCAAGGTAAGTCCATTTGGCTAGAAGCTTATAAGAACAAAATTGCCTAAATCATTTCCAAATATGTATGTGAATTAGGAAGCATCAACAAGAATCAAGCCAAGGCTATTGTGCAAGCAATCAATGGGGCAAAACACACCAAAAGATTATGATGATGGATGACTCAAATTCTCACAAAGGTAAACTTATCACTTTTAAATTGAGCTTTCAAAATTATCATGACATGTAGAGGAAAAACAAGGATTCCAAATCACAAAATGTCAAGAGACTTTTATTTTTCAGAACAATTACCCATTTCTTGAACATATCCTATAATTTAAAGAAAAATATGCAAAGTTGTACATGCAAACAGAATTGACCTAAAATATTAAACTAGAAACCCAACAAAACTAACAAATTTAACACAAACAAAACTAACAAAACTAGCAAAACCAAAACCAAAGAACACTCCCCCCTATACTTAAACAACACATTATCCTCAATGTAGCACAATTAAAAGATTAAAAGCAATTAAACCATCAAATAGAATCAGACAAATGTAATAAAAGTAAAGAAGGAGATAGGAAAAGAAAAACTCCCTAAGTCATGGTGGAGGAAGAGTAGGGTGGAGTAAGGAAGTCTCTTCCACCACTACGTCCACTAAAGAAAGGTTTGTGAGGAATGGCTTAAGTCGGTGTCCATTGACCTTGAAGCTCTTCTTTGTGGAGTCACTTTTGATCTCAACTGTACCATAAGGAAAAACATTAGTAACAACAAAAGGGCCAATCCACTTAGACCTCAACTTACCACTCATGAGTCCGAGCTTAGAATTATACAATAACACTTTTTGCCCAACCATGAAGTCCTTCTTAATTATCATGCTATCATGGAACATCTTGGTCTTTTCTTTGTAGAACTTGGCATTCTCATACGCTTCTAGGCGGATCTCATCTAACTCACTCAGTTGCAACTCTCTTTCCTCACCAGCTTGATCCATAGAGAAGTTGCAGGTCTTCACTGCCCAGTATGCTTTGTTCTCAATCTCAACTAGAAGATGACATGCCTTTCCAAAGACAACCCGATAAGGAGACATTCCTATGGGTGCTTTGTAGGCAGTCCTATGTGCCCAAAGAGCATCATCTAGCTTGGTACACCAATATTTCCTGTTTGGCTGCACAATCTTCTCTAAAATTCTCGTGATCTCCCTGTTAGAAATTTCTGCTTGTCCATTGGTTTGGGGGTGGTATGGTGTGGATACCCTGTGGACAACCCCGTACTTTTTAAGCAAGGCATGCATTGATTTGTTGCAAAAATGGGTTCCTTGATCACTAACGATTGCTTTTGGTACTCCAAACCTGCAAAACAGATTAGATCTGACAAAATCTACAACAACCTTAGCATCATTAGTTCTAGTGGGCTTGGCTTCCACCCATTTTGAAACACAATCAACTGCAAGGAGAATGTAAACATAACCAAAAGATACAGGAAAAGGGCCCATGAAATATATACCCCAGACATCAAACACCTCACAAAATAGCATAGGTTGCTGAGGCATTTGTTGTCGCCATGTAACTGCACTTCCTGCTCTCTGACATTGCTCACAAGTGCTACAAATCTTCCACACATCTTTAAAGATGGTGGGCCAATAAAAGCCACAATCAAGCACTTTGCGAGCTGTCCTTTGAACACCCAGATGACCTCCCGGTGCGGAAGAATGACAGAACTGCAGGACTGAGTCAATCTCATGATCTGGAATGCATTGTCTAATGACCTAATCACTGCACAATTTCCACAAGTAGGGGTCATCCCAAATAAAATGCTTAGCATCACTTTTAACTTTATCTTTTTGAGCCTTAGATGCTAAGGGAGGAAAAATAGAAGCAACTAAATAATTGACAATGTTAGCAAACGAGGGAGTAGAAAGAGAATCAGAAATACTATACAATATATATAAATGATCATCTGGAAATCATCCCGAATGGATGAGTCCTCATCAGACACATGTTCGATCCGACTCAAATGATCAACAACTAAATTTTGTGCTCCGCTCCTATCACGGATCTCCAAGTCAAATTGTTGGAGCCAAAGCATCCATCGGATCAACCTAGGCTTTGAATCAGCCTTCTTCAACAAGTACTTTAAAGCTTCATGGTCAGTATAAACAATAATGCGAGTACCAAGCAAATAAGAACGAAATTTTTCAAGAGCAAAAACTATGGCTAGTAGCTCTTTCTCAGTAGTAGTATAATTCGCTTGGGCAGCATCTAAAGTCCTAGAAGCATAATATATCACCCTAGGCAATTTATCAATTTTCTAAGCAAGGACAGCCCCCAATGCATATTTTGATGCATCACACATAAGCTCAGAAGGGGCTGTCCAGTCGGGTGCGTGGATGATGGGGGTGGTAGTCAGTGCTCTTTTGAGGCAATCAAAAGCCTCTTTGCATTTATCATTAAAGTCAAACTCCACCTCCTTTTGCAACAAGTTGGATAGTGGAAGGGCTACTTTGCTAAAATCTCTTATAAAGCGCATGTAGAATCCTGCATGACCAAGAAAAGATCGCACCTCTCGCATGCAAGAGGGGTAAGGCAATTGTGAAATAATATAAATTTTTGCAGGATCTACTTCAATGCCTTTATTGGAAATAATGTGGCCTAAAACAGGGTGGAGGTTGTGCCATGTTCTCAAAATGTTCAAAATCAGAATGTTCAAAACAATAATGCTCAAAATCACCAATAACAAAATGCTCAGGATGCTCAAAAGGTACTAAATGATGTCTAACTAATCTATGAAATGTCCTATCTATCTCAGGATCAAAGGGTTGTAAGTCAGATCGATTGCCTCTAGTCATACACTATATTCAGCATGCACAACTAGTTGCCTTCTTATGCAAGTAACAATGTAGGTTTGAACTACAGCTACCATTAAATGATATCCAAATGACTTGAAATTTTGTGAGCAACCTTACAAAATGATGAGAATATAGCACAAAAAGTTTCAAACAAAAATTCAAAGTCTAACTAAGCGAAATTTAACATAAGGCATTCATTATATGATTAAGCAACACATACACCAATTACTCATAAACGATCATTAAGCATGGACGTAAATTAAGTGCAGAGACAATTAATCAAGAACTAAGCATGCATGAATTAATAACTACAAATTCAGAGTAATTAGTGAAGAGGAAAAACTGAACAGAATTTAACAGTAATAATAGAACCTCAAAGAGAACTGTGCTTGATCCTCAAGAGAAAACAACGCTGGGGACTTAGCCTTCCATTAATCAATAGAGAACGAAATTATAGATTGAAGAACGAAATTTTATTGCTAAAACGAAAAGTCAGAACTGGAATTGCAAAAACAAAAAAAAAAGGAGAAAGAGAAGAGAGAGGAGAGCCTAAACTAGAACCTTGGTGTTGTTATATAGTTTTCCAACCCCAAAGCTTACAAATCTATTTTAAATCCAGGCCCATAAATAAAATAAAATCAAATCTAGATAAGATAAGATAAGATCTAGATGAAATAATATCTAGATGACATCAAATCTAAATAATATCTAGATAAGATAAAGTCTAGATAAGATAAAATCTTGTAGAATAAAATAGTCTGCCCTCTTCAAGTCCAAGCCCAATTCTGGATTCAAGCCCAATGTTTCATTAATTCCTGAAATTAGATTAAAAACATCAAATTAGCTAAATGGGCCCAAATAATAAAACTGCCTAATTAATTTGACAATTAAGATTAATCAGTACTTAAAATGGTGCAAACAAGGTTAAGAAATAGGAGAAAATAATGGCACATCATGTTGTGTGCATCAAATGAATAAATATATATCTCATGCATACATTTCAAAAACACACTAAAAGCATCATAGAGATATATACAAGAACATAAGAGAAATAAAAGGAAACCGACAAAAGAGGAAGTCATGATATTGCAACGAGATTAGAAGGTCTAACCTCTAAAAATAGTCCCAAGTGGAGTCGCCAACTGTCGCAAAAGGTGTGGTCTACGAACTTTAAGTGTGAAAGGTTCGAGAGTTGTTTTTACGAACGGGGAAGATATTAGCACCCCACGCGTCCGTCACAAGGGATGGTAGCCTCTAATCAAGTGTGCAAATATGACTTCAAAATGTTTTATTTTCCCTTTTTTTATGTCTTTTTGTATTTTTATGCTTTTTATGTTTTTTGTATTTTCTTATCTTTTTGTGGTCGACAAGGGTGTTTCCCTCGCTCCTACGTATCCTCAATTGTGATGAGGAAATCAGACCTACGTAGTTCTTTGAGAACTAAACGTTGGTTAAGTTGTTTTTATCTTTTTTCGCAAGATATATTTAAACTGAACAAAAGTCGTTTAAGGCGTTGGATCATTAAACGATTTTTTGATTTTGAAAGGAGAGAAACGTTAAGGCGTTGGACCATTAACGATCTCTTGGTTTTGAAAGGAGAGAAACGTTAAGGCGTTGGACCATTAACGATCTCTTGGGGTGGTCGACAAAAGCGGGGCTTTTGCTCCTACGTATCCTCAATTGCGATGAGGAAATCAGACCTACGTAGTTCTTGCAAAAGCGATAAAGTTACATATTGATTTTATGCTTTTGAACGGTCCATGTTAACCGATAAAAGCAAAGAGGACCATTTAAGGTGTTGGACCTTAAAACAGTTTTTAGTGATTTTTGCGGACAAAGCTTGATTTGTGAGTTGATTTTAGCCTTAGTTTCACTTTGGTTATTAGTCAATTGATCCAAGGAAACTTTCAAAGAAAAACGTCCGATTGATTTTTTTGATTATTTTATTCAAAGATATTTTGATTATTTTATTATTTTTTTTTTCAAGATATTTTGATTATTTTATTATTATTTTTCCTTTTTTTGGTTTAACCGTGGTTACAGTGTGAATGATCGGTTAGATTTTGTTTTAACAGTGATTAAACGATATTACAACGCAAATGATCGATTGAAATTCATTTTATCATTTATTAGGTGAGAAAACGGCTTAAATAAATGGTTAAAGCACGTCAAAAGGGGGTATGGAAAATAAACAAAATAAAAATAAAAAGCACGCGGAATAAGTGGGGACCACTAAGGGTGCATAGAATGAATTGAAAGATTTGATTTCGAGAACTTACCGGTTGAAGACCGAAGAACGATGAAGAACGGTGAAGAATCTTCACGAAATCGCTCACGGAAACGTCTCGGAAGCGTTACGGAAGCGTCTCAACTTGGATTTTTTTCCACGGAAACAATTTTCCTCACTAATTTTGAGAGAATCCTAAATACCAGAAGGACTGAACATTTTTGTTGTGCCCTCTTTCCCCTATTTATAGGAGAAAAGAGGGAGGTGGTTGCCACGCAGCTCACCCAGGCGAGCTGGGTTGCTTCCACCAGAAGGCACTGCCTTCTGTTGGAACCCCCTGGAATGCCCAAGTGGGCCTGATTGCTATTTGCACCCCTTTTTACTAAATACACCCTTTTTTTGCTGATTCCTTTCCGAAACATTACGAAACTTCACGGATTACGTAACGACACCCATTTTCTTTCCAGAATGTTGCGAAACTTCACGGATTATGCAACAATGCCCTTCTTGACTTCCAGAATGTTACAGAACTTTACGGATTGCACAACAATGCTTCTTTTCGACTTCCAGAATGTCGCAGAACTTTACGGATTACCTAACAATGGGTGTTAAGTACCTCGAGGCGGTCAAGCAAAGGTTGCATGCCAACAGACAATGGTCCCCGGATGAAATTAGGGTATGACAACAGTCAATCAAATGTTTATTCAATTTTACTTGGAGATCAACTCTAGAGAACAGGTCACATAAGCCAACAAACCAATGGCGTACATTCATATTCCAAGTGAAAGTTAAATAAGTATGCAAAAATATGATCGTGGGAGAATGAGAAGTGATGACATTAAATTCATCCATATTATTAGTGTTGCAATTGTTGTTTACAATAATAGCATAAACCTGAAAATCCTAGTGAGTCCTTGGAGACATCCAACAAAAACCTTCAAATTTTCCTAAGCATCATGCATAGTATTGCTTGATGACATTAGAATTCACCATTGATTGTCCTCCTGAAATTTCAGTCAGCCTGCATTAATCAAATTTTGCACCTTATGTTTCACGGTCATACAGTGCTCAATGGAATGCCCTGAAACTCTCATATGATAAGCGCATGTCATATTCGAGTTTTATCCTCTGGGAAATGGAGGTTGATGAATCTTTGTTGGGCTTATGGCTACCATTGCATTATTGAGCAGATATAAGAGTAAGTTAGCATATGACATCGAGATTGGGGTGAATTCTACAGGCTTCATTTATGGGAAATTCCTTCTCTGGTTGGTGTTTTGATTGGTATTAGGGGTGGTGTTTGGTCTTGGATGTGCAACGAATGGATTTTGTGGCTGATTGGGTGTTCTTGGTTGGTAGGGTGGTGGGTAATGGGCAGGACTGATATTGGCTGAGTAGTGATATTGCTGGGGAGGATATTGGTACATCGACAATGTGTCAATTATCATGGTTATCATCTCCCTCTCCATCATCGGGGGTATTACTTGAGCTGTCAGATCTCTCCACCTTTGAGCATATTCTTTGAAAGATTCATTATCGCTCTTGCACATTTTCTGTAGTTGCATTCTATCTGGAGTCATGTCAATGTTATATTTATATTTCCTAATGAAGGCATCCAATAGATCCTTCGAGGAGCAGATCCGAGAGGGTTTTAGGTTAGTATACCAGATAATGGTTGCATCAACAACTTTTCATATTTCACATATGCCCATATTTTGCATATGCCTCCATCTTCCTATAATACATCTACAAGTGATTCTGTAGGCAAGTGGTCCCCTTGTATTTATAAAAATCTGGCACCATGAACTTTGGAGGAATAACCACGTCGGGTACCAAGCACAATTCTGACAAGTCAGCAAAGCCATAATTTCATCCTCTCCTCTATATGATCAAATTTTTCATTTTCAACTATAGCAGGAGATCCTCCTCCCATCACAAAGTGTAAGGGTAGTGATGGTGGTTGATACTAAGGGTCCCTGGGAGCATTTGGCACAAGGACATTAGAAAACGCAGGCCCTTCAGTGGTATATCCTGGATAAACCCTGAAACAAGTCAGAGTGTGATCTTGGGAAGCTTCATGTGTTTTCCCCATGGGTTGAGAGACATGGGCATGAGTATGATCGGGTTGGGATTATTGATTCTCAATGGATACAGGTGCAAGATTACCGATATTTTCACTAAGAGCGTACACAACAGTGAGTGGTGTACAATTGGGAGGCAAACCATACAATGGAAAGGAAGACTTGTTTTGGACCTGGACATAATAAGGCCCATATGCATTTGATGTTGCCTCGTCTCCTTGACCTACTACATCTGAGACTAGATGACCCTCTTGATTGAAACCAAGTGGGTGAGTCGAGTCCCTCTTAGTAGCAATACTGGCAGCAACAGTTGTAGCAATGTTGACCTCATCTTCCTTATGTTCATCATCGCTTCCATCATTGTTTTCATTTGTTCCTTTATGGCTTCCATATCAGCTTTCATTTTTTCTTGTACTTGTTCTATGTCACTCATTATCTTAGTCTTGTCATAAAGCCCAATCTTTCTTTCTTAACACAATGATTACTTTTTTGTTATTTCAAGGAATGAATGTAATAAGCAATGCATAACAATGAGGAAAACACAAATAAGCATGAATGTATGTAAATAATAAGTTGCTAAAGTATCACAAATTTTACACAAAACACTTCATAGAACATAGGGTTGAATCAACTCTAATTTTCATTAAAACAACATTGTTTACCTCACCAGCCTCTAAAGATATCATCCGCTTAGGTAACAACAATGCGGCGATAGGGACTACCAACGACAATGCATCACCAGCCTTTAAAGATATCATCCTCTTAGGTAACAACAATGCGACGATAGGGACTACCAACGACAATGCATCACCAAATTAAGTAAACTTTAAATGAGGTTTCACTATTATCAAGCGAGTCAGAGACCCAACATGACCATATATCGACTTCTCCTCCCTACGACCAGGTATAGGGTCCAATATCTCAATGTGTGTGCAAAAAGTGTAGGTGTCATGTGTGAACGAAACAACCTAAATACAAGGATACACACCAAGAAATAACAACATAGCAAATGTTATGTACAAGCATGAGCGAAACAAAGAATAAAAGAAACAAGATCAAAGCAAACCCACAAAAAGAATGGTAGCGGAAAGAAAAGACAACAAAATGATAAAAGAGAAAGGTAAAATAAATAAATAAAAAGTCACGATAAAATTACACACTCAATCAAATGGCTTAACACTTTGGCAGGTCCTTAGTGGTCTGGCGGGTCCTTAGTGGAGTCATCATCTGTCAACGTGAGCCACAACAAGAAGACAAAATAAAAAAATTAGATCCACCACCAACATTCATTTAAGAAAAACATAAGGAAAGGTGTTAACATCCCGCGTCAGAAAAATGAAAACCTTTAATCAAATGCGCTAAAAATAAAATGACTTTTTAATTATTATTTCCCCTTGAACATCAAAGATGTTTGTTATATCTTTTTTTATTTAGAAAAGGAAGTCAAATTTTATTTTAAGAAACAAAAAGGAATTTTTATTTTTTCAATTTTTTTTTGGGTCAACAAGCAAGTAATTTTATTTTTTGGGTCAAAAGTGCAATTTTAGTCATTTATTCATTCATTTTTTTACTTTAATTTTAATTGTCTTATTGATAATACATAAATGAATGCATTAAATCTAAAATCAATTTGACCAAAAAAAATTAAACATACATATAATTAAATATTGGACCAAAATTATAAATTTTCTAAAATTGAGATTTAAAATTGTGAAAATTATGATACCAAAATCAAGGATGAAGAATTAAAATGAATCAAATTACAATTTCAGGCTAATTTAATTCAATATATAATAGATATTTCAACTAACTATAATAAGAGACAGTAAAAAAATCTACCCTATTAATTTTTCAAAACTTAACAAAATATTTTTTTTAATTTTAGATACATATATTCCTAAATTGCTAAATTGAAAGACAATAACAAAAGATTTTATGTTAAGGGTTATTGATTAGATATTAAGTTTAAGATATTTATCGATATTGGTTAAGATATACTTGAAAAGTGGGAAACATTATGGTCAATTCCAGCACACAGGATTTCAAATTCATCAGAGGCAATAAATAGCGATAACATAGACCCAAGCCCGACCTGACCAAGAACTATGTGCCAGCAAAAATGTAAAATCTGTCAACAACAAAGTCATTATTATTCATGTATTTTATTTATGATATATTCTAATATAAATAAATTATTAAACAAATGTTATCATTTTTAAAATTAAATAATATAAATAAAAAAATATTTTATAACAAAATGGCCAATCTTTGTAAAGATTTAGTTGCTTCAGTGTTCTCCCAAAGCAACCGAGAAACCAGCACAACAGATTTAACTTCAAGGGAACGAGTCAAATGGGAACTGAGAAAATCCACATCGACAAGATAGAGAGGCATTCTATACATATGTAAAACATGTCAGATAAGACACAAATTGTAATGTAATTAAAGTTAATAATTAAGTTCAGAATTACAGTACGATATGCACTTTATAAATTCGGTAAAGCCCAGGAAATCAAGAAAGGATGGGTAATCATGGTAAATAAATTTAGTTGCTTCTTTGTTCTCCCAAAGCAACAGTGTAAAAGGCTGCAGGAGCGATAAGGAAAAAGCAACACAACAAATTTAGCTTCAAGGGAACGAGTCAAATAGGAACTGATAATCCATATAGACCAGATAGTGAAGCATTCTATACATAATATGTAAAATGTGTCAAAGATAAGAAACTATGTAATTGTGGTTAAAAAATAACTTGGAATACAATTTTGAAATTCGGTTGCAATGTCATGTCATAGAACTGAAAAAGAAGCCTCAGAGATCTTGGTGGATAAGAATCATCAAATGGGCGATTCCCATCAAGAGTAGCAAATATTTTCTAGCATCACCGGTCTTCATTAACAATAAAAATGTATTTTAAAACAAATCTTAAAAAAATAAAAAACCAGACGAAAACAATTCATATAAAAAATCTACTTAAAACCTAAAACACTAAGAATTACAAAAAAAACAGTATGAAGGTGATGTTGTCAGTAGTTGCTGGTTGTGAAATCACATATATAATATCAGTGGGAATCCGTCTGATTTAATCATCATTCAACATCATATATTCAATAACCATACAAAAATGTAGAAAATTTAATTCATGTTATAAAAATACTAATAAATAATTTGATAAAATATTAAAAGAACTTTATCTATCTTGTCACCGAAAAACCCTATCAAGAAAAAGGATACTCGGAGTTAAAGATAGACAACAAGTACTCATATAAATATACACATATATGATAAAAAAACAACTTTCATATAGCCTAACGATAGATTCTTTGACATAACAATTCGATGTGCAAAGAATTGCAATATTAGGCGCAGAATAAATTGTTGTTCGTATGGAATATATAATAAATTAAAAAAACTGAAACAACAAAAAGAAGAAAGGAATCGAAACCCTGGTAGTGTAGGACTCAGAGAGTTGCTTTCTGTGCTCAACGATAAACCTTTAAGGAAAGATCCATCTCATACAAGAGGTGTCAGAATATACAAAGCTCTTCATCTTGGGCCTACAAAGAAACATTGAGATGAACAAAATATTTTGGAATTTTGGAATAAGCTGCTGAAGGAAGGGAAAGCAACTGCAGTAGAAGAAAGAGATTTACAGAAAGGGCTTCAGTTAGGGTTTGGGGAAGTAACCAAAGGATCGTCAGATTTTTAGGCCTACTGTTAGGGTTTCTGTTTGTTTTGGTTTCCAAACGTTGTTGGGATTTTGTGGGCCGGGTCGAGAATGTTCACTCGTTTGAGTCCCTTTCATGTTAACCATTCATTTATTTTGCATACCATTTGAATAAATATGTAAATACTTTTATAAATGGTTTAAATATTTAAAAAGTGTATCAAAAGTGTGAAAAATAAATTTAAAAAATTTATATAGCATTATTTTACTTATAATAAACAATATAAGTTAAATTGTTCAAATAATTTGCAAAATATTTATTACATTAAATGTTAATTATATAAATATAAGTATTTATTAAAATAATAAAAAATATTTTCCATTGATGAATAATTTAATTTTCTATTAAAAAATTAAGTGTATATTTTTCAAAGTGAGATGATTTCTATATATATTTTCTTAGGATAAATATCCAAATTAGGTGGACTAGCAAATTCCCAAGCTAACCAACCAAAAAATAAAATTAAAAATTGTAAAAACTACAAAGATTATTAAACATGGCATGTAGGTTTGATCATTGGTCGAATTTCAGCTCAAAACGCCCAAACCTTGTCAACCCGTAGATTTTAAAACTAAGTTCATTTTTGTCTAGATATGCCTTCGATTTGGATCAATTTTGAGTAAAACAAGTGATCATTTTAATGGGTGAGTTTGCTCGGATATGGGCATGATGGGTTGTATTTATTATTTTGGATCAATTTTAAGTAAATCTCCCCATTTTACTTTTGCACCTCTTTTTTTTGGTATTTTTTCCCAAAAAATGCCCTCTTCCCAAAAAAAAGTATTATTTCCAAACTTAAAACTGTGAAAGTTAAGATATTCTTGAAACTCCAAAAGCCTGCATTCCTCAACTAATGATAGTGATGGTGTTAAATCATAAGACTATTAAGTCATAAAACTATTAGATAAGTGACCTCAGATATCTTAAGAAGGGGGGGTTGAATTAAGATATTCCAAATTACTTCTCCAATTAATAATCTATTTCACTTTCTATTCAAGTTATAAATTCCCTTAACAATAAACTTCTTAAATATTAATTCAAATAAAAACAATTTGAATATGAATATAAAGCAATAATAAACAAAGGAGTTTAAGGGAAGAGAAAGTGCAAACTCGGATTTATACTGGTTTGGCCACACCCTTGTGTCTACGTCCAGTCCCCAAGCAACCCACTTGAGAGTTCCACTATCTTGTAAATTCCTTTTACAAGTTCTAAACACACAAGGACAATCCTTCCTTTGTGTCTAGAATTTCTTTACAACAAGAGACCCTCGGCCTCTTAATCCCTTAGAGAATTAAAAGGAGAAGAAGAATGAATCTCTCTAGAAAGAGATAGATTTTACAGGTTGAGCACTCAAATAATTCCTTAATGAATTGCAATTGAATTGGCCAAGGAATTCTTAAGAGGATAAATTGATTTTGCTCTTTGAGAGGATAAACACTTTTGTTCTGAAAAACTCTGAGCAAATTCGTGTTATAAGTCACATATATATAGACCATTGGTGGTCATGAAAAAGCCCTTTGAGAAGTTGTGACTCTTAGACAGATTTTTCTGAAAATCTTGTCTGGTAATCGATTACAGGAATTGTGTAATCGATTACAGCTTTTAAAATTTGAATTAAAATGTTTATTAACTGCTGGTAATCGATTACCAAAATTGTGTAATCGATTACACAGTTTAAAATTTAAATTCAAATTTTAGTAGTTGTTGTAAAACATATTTGGCCACTGGTAATCGATTACCAGAGAGTAAATCCTTTGAAAAACACTTTTTAATTTAAATTACTTGGCCAAACCTTTTGCTAATTCAATTAGGAATTCCCTTCCTAATATACTAGTGATCATCTTGATGTTGTGACTTGTAATCTTGAAGTATTGTCTTGAATTTAATCTTGAAAAGCCCATTTGCATCAATTGCATCATATCATCATGATCATCATCAAAACACCAAAGGCAATTGCATCTACAAAAACAAATCAAGACCCTCAATAATTTTGATTAAAGATAAATAAATATAAAGGTTAAAAGTTGTGTCTTATGTGCAAATTAGGAAAAAAAATTATACATGCATCTGAAGTCTCAGACGGAGGAAGGCAGATGTTATGTCCAGATGCAACATTTAATATCTCATTTAAGACTTTATTTAATACTTTGTGTCTGAGATTCATTTTGCAAAAATTGTCTTAGAAACATGCTTCCTAGGATTTATCAAAATCCTAAGAAGCATAAAAGAACTTCTAGCGCATTCAAGTTCAAACATTCTCAAAAGGCACACTCTGTTGTGATAGACCTACTCTGACCAAAAGCACATGGTTTTTTTGTTGAAGTATGCTTCATGTAAAGCCAAATATCACAAGAAAGAAAGTTGAATTGTGACTTTAAGAAATGTTAAAAACCTTTCACAAACACAAAGTTATCATCTAAAATAACTTTGAAAATCAGATAACAGATTTTCGCAATAACAAACTTAGACAATAAAAACAATTTTTGTAAACAGATCATGTTTTCAAACAAAATCAAATTTGAACCCTAGGTCAATTTAAAGCATAAAGAGAATAGAAGAACCATAAGAGATAGAGAGTCATACAGGTTCATGTCAACCACAGAGACTACGTCTTATTCTTGACAAACCATCAAGTTCCACTAACTTATGAAAGATTAAAAGTATTAATCAGTGTTACTTCTGGCTCTTACATAAACAAGCTTTACACCAAGCTTGCAAAAAACCCAGTATTCTTTGCCTTACCAAGCTATTGGTGGATCTAACACAAATCAAAAGATTTTTTGTTGATTGGCACACTAACTAGTTCTTAATCGTCTTATAGACAAATTTACAATCTAAGCACTTAGTCTTTCCTCTCAAGATACTCAAAGTGTTTTGAGAGCTTTTGAGCTTTGCAATAATTTACAAAGAGCTTTCTACAAAAAAGAATTTGAATGTTGGTGATTAAGGTTCTATCTATTTCTTCAAAGCTTCTAATATATATAGGTCATCATCTTCAACTATTTGTTGTCTCAAAATGGATAGATTTATCACTTGAGCTTTCGTCTAAAGCTTGTGGTTGTTGAGGCATGCACATCCCCTTCATGTTGAAAAACTAGTCACTTTATCTTTCGTGTAGATCACTTAAGTAAGAAAACCACTTCCTTAGCATTAGAGCATGTCTGTCACATCAGAGCTCGTCTTTTGAAGCTGTTTGGTAACTTCAAAGAGCTTGGACTTCATTTATTCTTCTATGATTCGACACATCCTAAGAGAATGTCTTATAAGACAGTTCCTACAAAATGAATCTCAGACACAAAACATTGAATGAAGTCTTAAATGCTTTTTTTAATGTTGTATCAGATCATGAGATGCATCTACTTTCTCCAAGAACTATAGATGCAGGGCGTGAAGCATGGTTTGATATTGCATAAGATGTAGCTTTTCATCTTTGTATTTATTTGCATCTAATCAAAATAATTAAGGGTTTTGATTTGTCTTAAGAAATAAATGCCTTTAGACTTAAAAATCTTCCCCTTTTTTATGATGTCAAACAAATACAAATTTAAAAGTTGAAGGCACTTATAAGATATATCAATTAAGGACAAGTCAATCTTATCATTGTTAGTCGATGAATACGACTAACTTTTGTGTAAGAAATCTGTGCAAATTGTATCTAACTCCTCCTATTTATGGTCATTTTGTAGTGTTGTAATTACTTTTTGTTAAATATAGGAATAAGTACTTAGTACTCCCATTTTGTGCACTTAATAATCATTCCCTTTCAATTTCAGGTTAATTAGGCAAGTTTGTGAAGGGTTGATTTTGATCTGCTCACTAAGCCAATCTGCCAGCTTAGCGAGCCATTCCCTGAGTGCACCATTCTTGCGGCTGAGCGCGAGGAAGAATCTGGAAGAAGGATGAGTTGTACATGCACGCTAAGCGAGAGCTCATCCCACTAAGCACACCGCTTGCATCCATCCACTAAGCGAGAAGACGCGCACTAAGCCGAAATTCACTTATGTGCACTAAGCGAGCCAGAGTCGTGCTAAGCGTGTTCGAACCCGACAAATGCACCGAATCGCGCAAGTAGTATAAAATAGTAAGAACCGAGTATCGAACTCTCAGGAAACTTGTGTTACTTGGTAAAGCTATATTCAATGAATAGGTGTCTAGTATGAAAAGATATGTGTGGACTAGGAACAGGTATGTAAACTAACTATTAAAAGGAAAATCACATGAGTAATGATGTGTAAAGACAAGTAGACAACGTGTTGGTCTTCCTATTAGGTGCCTGATGTTATAAGGATATTTTCTACTTACAATACTTATGTGTTCTATGGTGTCTCCTGAAATACTAAACCCCGATCCCTCATGATAGTCTAGCCTAATCCTGATCAAGCATCATTCTCAGATTCCTCTTGTTGGACTAAACTTGACTAGAACCACATTAAGACAAACATACAAACAACTAGGTTACCATACCCCAATCCCTCGTGATAATACAATAAACTAGCCCTATCTTATCAAGTTCTAAGAATCAAACCAGTTTCCACTGTTGAATGATCCTAACAAAGCATGCATCTACGTGATCAAGGCAAAAGCACACTGAAATGATGTACTGATAGCATAGAGAACACATGAAACACCATTAAATAGTTATACAGGTATTTACATCAAGTACCTACAAGGAAGAACCAATAAAGGATTTAGCTCTCCATATCTGGGAAGCTTCCTTTACAACAAAGAGAAGAGAAAAATGAAGGATTGAAGAAATGCAAGTAGTGGAGATGTCTCCTCCACCTCTAGAACCTCACAATCACTCACAGTCTCATCTCATGCTCTCAAGATGGCTTCCTCTTCAAGCTAAGTTCTCTTCCAGTCTTCGCACAACAAAAGCTCTCAAAACTCTTTGGAACTTGGACCTTTCTCTCTCTAGAAATCTCTAAACATGCAAAAGCTTTGAGAATTGTCCAAACTCTCTCTCTCTCCATTTTTTATTTTAGGCTTAAATAGGTGGCCTTGTTGGTGCTTGCACTCTTAGCACAATTCTGGCTCGCTTAGCGTGCATAAGTGAATTTCGGCTCAACGGTCGACTTCTCGCTTAACGGATGCATGCAAGTGGTGCGCTTAGCAGGATGAGCTCTCGCTTAGGGCGTGTGTCCAGCTCATCCTTCTTCCAGATTCTTCCTTGCGCTCAGTCGCAAGAGTGGTGCACTCAATGGATGGCTCGCTAAGCCGACAAATTGGCTTAGCGAGCAGATCAAAATCAGCACTTCACAAACTTGCCTAATTAACCTGAAATTGAAAGGAAATGATTATTAAATACACAAAATGGGAGTACTAAGTATTTATTACCTATATTTAACAAAAAGTAATTACAACACTACAAAATAACCATAAATGGGAGGAGTTAGATACAATTTTCACAGATTTATTACACAAAAGTTAGTCGTATTCATCGACTAACAACTCCCCCAAATTTACAGTTTTGCTTGTCCTCAAGCAAATAAATAACAACTCACTGGGGATGATGCTTGATCAGGATTAGGCTAGACTATCACGAGGGATCAGGGTTTAGCATTTCAGGAGACACCATAGAACACATGAGCATTGTTAAGTAGAGAATATCCTTATAACATCAGGCACCTAATAGAAAGACCAACACGTTGTCTACTTGTCTTTACACATTATTACTCACATGATTTTCCTTTTTAATAGTTAGTTTACATACCTGTTCATAGTCCACACATATCTTTTCATACAAGACACCTACATATTCCCTTAATAAAGCTTTACCAAGTAACACAAGTTCCCCGAGAGTTCGATACTCGGTTCTTACCATTTTATACTACTTGTGCGATCCGATGCACTTGCCGAGTTCAACCAAGTTTTTGGCGCCATTGCCGGGGAACTTCTTTCTATTTGGAAAGTTAGTTCATTCCTTGGTGTCTATTCTTTATTCTTTGATTATTTGTGAATATTTTCTTTCGATTCATATTTGTTTTCTTCTTGAATTGGATAACCATTGTTTCTGTTAGTGCTTTATATGTATAGATCTCCCACAGGCAATTTAGTGCCTCTGGACTTGGAGATTGAAGCTACGTTAAGAAGGAACACAACCAAGAGGAGAAGAAAATTACTGCAAGACAAGACAGTAGCTTCCATTCTAGAGGAAGAAGCTCATTCTTCTGATTCTACATCATCTGACTCACCATCATCAAGGGAATCCATGACATATTTACCAGAAGTTGTTATCATGGCTGATGAACACCAGCAAAGGGTTACCCTTGAGGACTACTCAAGCAGTTCAGTACCATAATTTTTTACCAGCATTGCACGTCTGGAAGTCCAAGATCACAACATAAACTACCCTCATTCTTTAATTCATTTAATATAGGGGAACTTATTCCAAGGATTACCAAATGAGGACCCCTATGCATATTTGGCAACATTCATTGAAATTTGTAACACTGTAAAGATTGCAGGCGTGCCAGATGAAGCCATTAGACTCAGCCTATTTTCATTTTCCTTGGCAGGAGAAGCCAAGAGGTGGCTCCATTCATTTAAGGGTAACAGTCTGAAGACCTGGGAAGAAGTTGTTGAGAAATTTCTAAAGAAATACTTCCCCAAGGCAAAGACTGCAGAAGGAAAAGCTGCAATTTCATCATTTCATCAGTTCCCTGATGAATCCCTAAGTGAAGCATTGGAGAGGTTTAGAGGTTTGTTAAGAAAAACCCCTACCCATGGACTCTCTGAGCCAACCCAGCTTAACATATTCATAGATGGGTTGAGGCCGCAATCTAAGCAGTTGTTAAATGCTTCTGCAAGGGGAAAAATAAAACTGAAAACCCCTAAAGAAGCAACGGAGTTGATTGAAAACATGTCTGCCAGTGATCACGCCATTCTACGTGATAGAGTGCATTAACCCATTAAGAAGAGTTTACTGGAGTTATCATCACAAGACGCTGTGTTGGCACAAAATAAGTTGCTCTCTAGGCAACTTGAGATCTTGACAGAAACCCTGAGTAAGTTGCCAACTAAGTTGTCTAATGGTCAACATTTACAGCCTTCTGTTTTGCAGGTTACAGGTTGTACCATATGTGGTGGTACTCATGAATCCGGCCTTTGCATTCCTTTTGAAGAGCAAATGCAAGAGGTTAGCTACATGGGGAATCAAAAAAGGCAGTGATACAATCAAGGTGGATTCTCAGGCTTCCAATAGGGTCCTTACAACCAACAAGGACAATGGAGATCACACCCTGGTAATCAATTCAACAAAGACAAGGGTGGACCTTCCAACAGGCCGCCAAAACCAAGGGCCTAACCTTTTTTAGAGGACAACCAAGCTGGAGGAGACTTTGACTCAATTCATGCAGGTGACCATGTCAAATCACAAAAGCACTGAGTCAACATTGAAGAACCTTGAGATCCAAGTGGGCCAACTAGCCAAACAATTAGCTGAAAAGTCATCCAATAGCTTTGGGGTGAACATAGAAAAGAATCCCAAAGAGGAATGTAATGCTGTGATGACAAGAAACAAGAAGCGTTTGGCAGTTGAGGATGAGGATAGGGTGGCTTTGGAGAAACAAATTGTTGTAAAGGATGGCACTGAGAAAAAGAAAAAGGAGGTAACAAATATGACAGGTCAAGAGAGTGAAAAACCAATAATGGTCGAGGAGAAAGAAATAAACGACCAAGAAAAAGAAATAGAGGTAGAAAAAGAAAAAGAAAATGAAGAAAAAGAAAAAGTTGAAAAAATAAAGAAGGGAAAGAAAAGAGTAGAAGTGAGAAAGCAAGAGAGAAGAAGAAAGAAAAAGCTTCAAATGAGGATACGGAAGTACCATATCCTGTGGTACCTTCCAAGAAGGACAAGGACCGCCATCTGGCGAGATTCCTTGATATTTTCAAGAAACTGGAAATAACTATGCCTTTTAGGGAAGCTTTGCAACAAATGCCACTCTACTCAAAATTTCTGAAAGATATGTTGACGAGGAAAAATAGATACATCCACCAGGAGAATATTGTTGTGGAAGGCAACTGCAGTGCTGTAGTACAAAGAATTCTCCCACCAAAACATAAAGACCCTAGAAGTGTTACTATTCCTTGTTCAATTAGTGAAGTCACTGTGGGAAGGCTCTGGGAGCCAGTATCAATCTAATACCGCTCTCCATGTGTAGAAGGTTGGGAGAGTTGGAAATCATGCCCACGAGAATGCCTTTACAACTTGCTGACCGATCCATCACAAGACCTTACGAGGTAATTGAGGATGTTCTGATAAGAGTGAAACATATGGTCTTTCCAACTGATTTTGTGGTCATGGATGTGGAGGAAGACCATGAGGTTCTAGTCATTTTGGGACGTCCCTTTATGTCAACTGCAAGCTACATAATTGATATGGGAAGAAAGACACTGGAGATGGGTTTTGAAGATCAAAAGATCAATTTTGATCTTTTTGAAGAAAACAAGCCGGTGCCAGAGCATAATGTTTGCTTGTAGGTGATGGAGGTTGAAGAAAAAGTCTTGAAGGTGAGGACCAATATTTGATCGCCCATTGAGGTAAAAGCGTCAAGCTAATGATGTTAAAGAAGCGCTTCCTGGGAGGCAACCCAGTTCTAATTTCTGCTACTCTGTTTTTTTATGCATTGTATAATGCAGAATTTGCTTCATAATCATTACATTGGGGTATATCAGCTTTTTTTTAATGATAGATATAAGGGTTGCAAATTCTTGAGAAAAGGACTGAAATAGAAATTAGAAAATTTTTTTCTTATGAAAATCAGTCCTTTCGCTAAGCGCAAGCCTAGCGCTAAGTGCATCTTTTGTCATGCGCTAAGTGGAGAGTCTTTAGCGCTTAGCGCTCAACCCTTGCATCTCAGGCTGATTTGGTCCGCTAAGCTGGCCAAGGCTGAGCTAAGCCCATTTCAATTCGATCTGAATTGGGCTAAGCGATGGCCTGCTCGCTAAGCGCATCGTATTCACTGGCTAAGCGCGAGACGTTGCCACTAAGCCCATTTCAATGCGGCCTAAATTGGGGTTCATTGAGCTAAGCGCTACTCATGCCAGCTAAGCCCAATTCCTTGTGGCCATAGAAGCGCTAAGCGATCCATCATTCGCTAAGCGCATGCCCCTCTGTATTCAATATGCATTATATTAGCTAAGCCGGCCCAGAGCCAGGCTTAGCGAGAGTTGCAGGTATTATGATCTGTAGAACTCGCTGAGCGCCTTTCTGTGCATTAAGCCCAGTTTTTTTTTAAAAAAAAAATATTAGATTTTGAATTTCAAACTTGGGCTAAGCGTGCAGTTCCACTAAGCGAACCTTTTTGAGAAACCAAACCTCTCTCTAGATCGCTTAGCGCTGCGGTTCGCTAAGCGAGAGGGTAAAAAATTCCTTAAGTGCGTGTGACATTAGTTACACTCACCTTTACCTGCATTCTCCCTCTCACCAAATTCGTGCACTCTGTATTCTTGCATCCATCATTTTTGCATCTTCTACGTAGTTGCACCAATCAATGATCCAAGTAAGTTCCTCATTCCCTTTACTCTTTTATTTTGGTGAACCTTAGGGTAGAGAACCATAGAATTTAGCTTTTAATTTTTAGGGTTTTAATGAGATTAGATTAGTTAAAAATTAGGATTTTGTGAATGATTGTGTTGTGTAGATAGTTTTGGCTGTTTTGCATGCTTGATATGCCTTAAAGAGGCTCAAAAAAATGAGAAGAAAACGAACTTTGTTTTCTGCATTTTTTCTGGAAAACGCTATGAATTCGCTAAGTGTGCATGCTACGCCAAGCGGGTTCATCAAAATTGCTTGAATATTTGCATTTTCAGATGAACTCGCTAAGTGCGCTTACTGCGCTAAGCGAGTTCATCTTTTGTGGATGAACATTCATCTTCCTGATGAGATACCTGTGGCTAACCCCAGGTAATTTAGTCAATTTTTTGTTGAAAGCCACGCGCTAAGCCCAGCCTATCTTGGCTAAGCTCATTTCATTGCGGCAGCCATTGTGCTAAGCCTAGCCTATCTGGGCTAAGCTCATTTCGTTGCGGCAGCCATTGGGCTAAGCGAACCTAGCTTGCTAAGCCCACATACTTAGTGAAATTTCTGAAATTTATGGTCCCGCTAAGCGCGGCCCTGCTGAGCTTAGCGCATATCTGTTGTGGGTATCATTAGGCTTAGCGGGCAGTCGCTCGCTAAGCCGATTATGTAGAAGCAGAATTTTCTGTAATATCCCCTAAGCGGCCCCCATGTCGCTAAGCGGTAGTGTCTATTTTGTGAAGGCGCGCTAAGCGGACCATGTCTCGCTAAGCCGCTGGTGTTTTTTTTTCTCAATCTTATTTTTCTGTTTTTCAATTTGAATAAATTGTGGTCTAACTAACTTTTTGGGTTCCTTTGTGTTGTAGATGGCCTCCAGGAAGCATAAGAGCATTGGGGCAAGGCCAATTGCTCAGTGTGACACTAGATGGTTCCATTCACTTGATGCTTGGAACCGTTATATAGATAACGTCTTAGGAAGGAGAATTTTGCCAGAGAGGAAGGTAGAGATATACCACGCAGAGTTTGATGACTTCAAGACAGAGTTGGAGAGGCGTAATCTTCACAAACGCCTCACCAACTTGGCTGATGGGACTATTGATGTTGCTCTGGTGAAAGAATTTTATACTAATCTCTACAGCTCTGAGGATCCTTCACCAAAGCAAGCCAAAGTTAGAGGCCATGTGGTGAAGATAGACGTTGACGACCTCAACACATTTTTAGAGACTCCTGTAGTCCTAGAGGAGGGGGAGACATTACCCACCTACTCTAGGTACTGCAGGTTACCATCAGACCATAGAGAGATTGAGGCTGCTCTTTGCATACCAGGGAGGGGGTTCATTTTAAATGCTAAGGGCCATCCGGGGAGGATTCTCAGGAAGGATCTGACTACCTTGACCTAGGTGTGGAGTGCTCTCTCTTACTCCAACCTGGCCCCTACATCTCATACATCAGACCTTACTATGGACAGAGCCAGGTTGATATTTGGCCTGGTCTCTCATATGGACATGAACATCGACACTCTCACCTCAGGACAGATGACTTCCATTGCCCAGTCTAACTCTTGCAGACTTGGGTTTCCTGCTTTGATTACCGCCTTATGCCGAGCTCGAGGGGTTGTCTTTAGCAGCCTCACATTTGAGCGCCTGAGCCTGGACATTAACTTGGCCTACATCAGGAAGAACTATTGGAACGTTGATGATCTAACAGTTGCTTTCCGAGGGGCTAGGAGGGTGAGGGCGAGGTCAGCTGATATTCCATCTACTTCTGCAGCTCCAACACCTACTCCAGCATCTACTTCTGCAGCTCCTTCAGTCCCAACTCATGTTGACTCTCAGCGCTTTGAAGCAATGCTTCAAAGTATCCATCAGGGATAAATTCTATTGCTGTAGAGCCTACAGAGGGTAGCTCCCCTAGGATCCATCTTATCAGTAGAGTAGTTCTTAGAGAGGGTAGCTTGGCCTGGGGCCCAACCTTCTCTTGATAGGGAAGGTGAAGGTCCCATAGCCCAAGTACCCCAACAGGTATAGGATGCTTCATCCGAGACCACCATTCCAGAGCCATGCACTCTTCATCATGAGGCAAGTGAAGAACAGGTGAGACCAGAGACTGTTGCTACTCCTGAGAGATCACTTGAGGGCACATCAGAGCCTCCTACTCCAGTGGCAGACCTCTCTTCACCATAGCCTATAGCTGACCCTTCCACTCCAAGACTTGAGATACCAGAGGACCCGACGACACCAGTCCTGGCACTAAACACCTCTCCTCTAGCTACTCCAGTACTTCACTTGATAGATGAGGAGGATGCTCAGACTCAGGATACCCAGGATCTGTCTCAGGAATTTTAAATTCCTGATGATTTTGCTTTTTGGAAATTATTATAACTATTATATTTCAGTACATTGTTTTAGTGATTTTGGTTGATGTTTATATATACTTGTGTTTTTTGTGAATAGTTAGTATGCATGTTTTGAAGCATACGGAACAGTTTGACTTGATCTTGATGAATATGCAGTGAAACACTTTTATCTTTTTGTGAAATGGGTGTTATAAACTGATTTTGGATTGAATTCATGATTGTGATGAAGATTGTGTCCCTTTTCATAAGTTTGAGCTAGCGTGTATGTTAGATAGAGAAAGAACAAGAATGTGAGCTTGCAATTAGAATTGTTAGTTAGTAGACAGGTTGGTTGAGAAAGAAAAGCTTGAACCATAACCGGTGAGAGTGTGATCTTAAACTGTGAGTGAACGACTAGCATTGAGTAATAGTCTTTGCATCAATCTCTAAATTTTAGAATGAAATGTATGAATGTGGACATGATGAAGGCCATGATTGTATATACAAGCCAACCTACCCTTTGGCGAGAGGGAGACACGAGGGCTTATGGGTGCGTCTTCCATGGGAGGAAAATGCGCGGAGTCGCCACCAACATTTATTCGAGGAAAACGTTGGAAAAACCGGAAAGGGGTGGTCTACGAACTTTAATCGTGAAAGGTTCGAGAGTTGTTTTTACACATGGGGAAGGTATTAGCACCCCACGCGTCCATCACAAGGGACGACAACCTTTAAATTAAGTATGCAAATATAACTTCAAAATTATGTATTTTTCCCTTTTTTATGTTTTTATGTCTTTTTATGCCTTTTTGTATTTTTTATCTTTTTGTCGTCGACAAGGGTGTTTCCCTCGCTCCTACGTATCCTCAATTGCGATGAGGAAATCAGACCTACATAGTTCTTTTAGAACTAAACGTTGGTTAAGTTGTTTTGATCTTTTTTCGCAAGATCGATTTTAACCGAACAAAAGTCGTTTAAGGAGTTGGACCATTAAACGATCTTTTGATTTTTGGAAAGGAGAGAAACGTTAAGGCGTTGGACCATTAACGATCTCTTGGTTTTGAAAGGAGAGAAACGTTAAGGCGTTGGACCATTAACGATCTCTTGGTTTTTGAAAGGAGAGAAACGTTAAGGCATTGAACCACTAACGATCTCTTGGGGTGGTCAACAAAAGTGCGGCTTTTGCCTCTACGTATTCTCAATTGCGATGAGGAAACCAGACCTACGTAGTTCTTGCAAAAGCGGTAAAGTTACATGTTGATTTTATGCTTTTGAACGGTCCATGTTAACCGATAAAAGCAAGGAGGACCGTTTAAGGCGTTGGACCTTAAAACGGTTTCAAGTGATTTTTGCGGACAAAACTTGATTTGTGAGTTGATTTTAGCCTTGGTTTCACTTTGATTATTAGTCAATTAATTCAAGGAAACTTTCAAAGATAAACGTCCGATAGATTTTTCTTGATTATTTTTTAATTACTTTTTTTTCAAGATATTTTGATTATTTTATTATTATTTTGCTTTTTTTGGTTTAACCGAGGTTACAACGTGAACGATCGGTTAGATTTTGTTTTAACAGTGATTAAACGAGATTACAACACAAATGATCGGTTGAAATTCATTTTATCATTTATTATGTGAGAAAACGGCTTAAATAAACGGTTAAAAGCTCATTAAAAACGGAAGAAAAGAAAACCGAAAGTGAACGAAATAAAGATGAAAGCCAACAAAACAAGAAATGAATTGAAAGTCTGAGATTCAAAAACTTACCGGTTGAAGAACGAAGAATGAACGAAGAACGAATGAAGAACGTTGAAGAATAGCGGAAAAGCTTCACGGATTTGCTCACGGAAATGTCTCGGAAGCGTTACGGAAGCACCTCGGCTTGGATTTTCTTCACGGAAACAATTTTTTCACTCAAAACAGCTGAAATGCATAGCCAAGGGGGGAGGAGGTTGCCGCCCAGCTCGCCCAGGTGAGCTGGGTTGCTTCCTCCTTAAGTAACCCAACTTCCAAAATGCTCAGGAAGGGCCCAGATTCAAAAATTTGAAAATTACTATTTGCACCCCCATCTAGATAAGTTCACCCCTCTTTTTTGTAATTTACGGAAAAGTTACGGAAGCATATAGGACTTGACTTTCTTCTTTTTTCTCTTCCTTCTCACCCATATTAAGTGAAATATGCTTATTTAGGGTTACAGAAGAATTACGAAAGCCCCAGAAGCATATAGGACTTGATTTTCTTCTTTTTCCTCTTCCTTTTCACCAATATTAAGTGAAATATGCTTACCCAAGGTTTTCAGAAATTTTACGGAAGCATTACGGAAGCCCCGGAAACCATTTTTCAACAAAACGTGGAGGATCTTGATAAGTTCACCCCCATTTTGCTAAATACACTCCCATTTATTTTACACACACCCCACATTGCTAAACACACTCCTGTTTTCGTGTTTTTGACCAGTTTATTCCCGAAACATCTCGAAACTTTACGGATTATGCAACGATACTCTTTTTGCCCCTCCAGAATATTGCAGGACTTTACAGATTACGCAACAATGCTTTTTTGACTTCCGGAATGTTGCGGATCTTTACGGATTGTGCAACAATGCTTGTTTTGATTTCCAGAATGTTGTGAGACTTTACGGATTACACAACGATGGGTGTTAAACATTTTGAGGTGGTCAAGCGAAGGCCGTATGCCAACAAATAATGATCCCCAGACGAAATTAGGGTA
Organism: Glycine max; assembly: GCF_000004515.6. Taxonomy (NCBI): domain Eukaryota; kingdom Viridiplantae; phylum Streptophyta; class Magnoliopsida; order Fabales; family Fabaceae; genus Glycine; species Glycine max. The sequence continues at coordinate 17,813,899 of NC_038255.2, read as the reverse complement.
TGACAGTTGCCCCTCTTTACTTATCTTTTATTGGAGATAAAAGCGAAATAAAGATAAGACACTAATTTCGTTCGAGCGGAACATCATTCGGCCGATCAATATTCCAATCAGCGGAACCTGTCATTCAGAAAAAAAAAGACATTAGGAGCGTCAGCAAAACTTCAGTGCCTCGAAAGCGATAAAACGGGATAACCATGACATTTCCACATGCTATCGAACTCGATCGTCCCTACCTAGCAGAGAAGAATCTTATGCGTCGTCAGACTTGAATGTCTTTGGATGACGAAAGTAACACCTGCAAAAATTTTCAAAAAATAATCAGAATCGGACGACCAACATCATCCTGATACCATCTAACTCGTTCGCCTTGGTTGAAGAAAGGTGCAGATAACCATAAGGTACCCCCGCATGTCATCAGACTCGCCGTCTCTGGATGACAAAAGGTGCAGAAGACGACGTTAGTCTCTGCGCGTCAACGGGCTCGTTTGCCCCAGGTTGACGAAAGGGGCGGATAACCATACGGTACCCCCGCATGTCATCGGACTCGCCGTCTCTGGATGACAAAAGGTGCAGAAGATGACGTTAGTCTCTGCACATCAACGGGGCTCGCTTCCCCCTTGGTTGATGAAAGGTGCATAAGATGACGTTAGTCTCTGCGCGTCAACGGGCTCGTTTGCCCCTGATTGACGAAAGGTGTAGATAACCATATGGTACCCCCGCCTACCCCCTAACTTCCCAGGTCAGGGTTAACAGAAATCGTTTGTATGGATAACCACTTGGATATCTCTGCATGTCACCGGACTCCACGGGTCTAGATGACAAAAGGTGCAGAAGACGACGTTAGTCTCTGTGAGTCAACGAGCTTGCTTTCCCTTGGTTGACAAAGGGTGCAGATGATGACGTTAGTCTCTGCATGTTACCGGACTTTGAGTCTGACGGATAGCGAAAGAGTGTTTATATGGATAACCACTTGGGTATCTCCGCCTGCCACCTAACTTCACGGGTCAGGATTAACAGAAATTGTTTTGTACGGATAACCACTTGGGTATCTCCGCCTACCACCTGACTTCACGGGTCAGGATTAACAAAAATCATTTGTACGGATAACCACTTGGGTATCTCCGCATGTCATCGGACTCGCCGTCTCTGGATGAAAAAGGTGCAGAAGACGACATTAGTCTCTACGTGTCAACGGGCTTGCTTGCCCTTGGTTGACAAAGGGTGCAGATGACGACGTTAGTCTCTACATGCTACCAGACTTTGAGTCTGATGGATAGCGAAGGAGTGTTTATACGGATAACCACTTGGGTATCTCCGCCTGCCACCTAACTTCACGGATCAGGATTAACAGAAATCATTTGTGCGGATAACCACTTGGGTATCTCCGCATGTCATCGGACTCACAGGTCACGATAGCACAAGGTGGGGTGGTCGACAAAAGCAGTCTCGGTGTGAGACTAAAATCATTTGTGATGAGGAACTCAGACCTATGTAGTTCTTGCCTTTGTGAGACTAAAATAGTCTCGGTGTTTTTTCACTTAAATGTGAACATGCTTTAGTAAAGAAACAAAACCTCTAACTGATCAGAGCAACATATGATTTTTTGATGAAAAATAATGTGTCTATTGGGGAATGAGAGTATGCTGATGAAATTTTCTCATAACCATAAATGAGATTTTGGATGTTAGCGTTTTGTTTCTAAACGACCATTTAGAGGAAACACTGGGTCCAACAAAATAGAAGAAAATCACTCGAAGTGTATCAATCTCACACAGGTAAGTGTTTTATCCTAATTCTGAACCATAGATATGTCATGACTTGATTTTTCAAACCATTTCCTATCAAATCAAAGATTACATGCGTGATCATGGATCAATAGGACTTTTTCGGAAATGGTGTTTTGGTGAGGAATTTGGTTCTAAGTGTTTGGGCCTTTTCCTTTTCTGTTTTTGTTTAGTGCGGGGCGAGAAAGTCGCTAGCGCACAGGATTTTGGTTGGCAATCAAAGGGAGGGGACCACTTCAAGTCGTGGTTTTCTTTCTTTTCTTGTTTACTTGTGACAATTTTGTATTGTTTAGATATTGTCTGGTTCAAAGACCTTTCTATATATTTCTTTTGTTTTCTTCCGATCTTTGATCGGGAATTTTCTTTCTTTTTTTTGCTTTCTCCCAATCTTTGATTAGGAATTTTCTTCTTAGCTTTCTTCCGATCTTTGATCGGGAACTTTCTTTTTCTTTTTTTTCTTTACTTTTTAGGGCAAGGATGGGCATTCTCACCCTGGGTCAAGGCTAATGGTGAGTTGGGATTTTGGCTCAAGAGGCTTGCAGAATGGCCGGACATGATGTATGTCAGGGTGTTGGTTTGGCCAGCGGTTCAAAGATAAAGGGGATGCCCCACATTTATTTCCATGACACACATACAACAATGATGATTTGGAAATTTTATGCAAAACTGGTCATGGATGCACCTATGTGGACACTCAGGCATTAAGTTTTTATGGTCATGTGACATTAGGGCTCAGGATTCATTTTTCCTATTTAATTCAACCCAGTGTTCCCAAAACATGCTCTTTTATCAATTCATGCATCCATCTAAGTCCATTTTGGGCATTCGGGAAAATTTTCACACCATTCACCCTTCAGGTGCATACACATTTTTTTTTTCAAAAACTGGTGTTATGATCAGTGAATCTTTTTCAAAGAAAAGTTGGAAGTTATTTCTTTTCAAAAGCATGCTGGCTTTTCAACTGAAAGATATATTTTTTGTTCTTGTTTGTTTTTGTTTTTTTTTCATGATGTATTTTGCTACCTAAACATGTGTATATTTTTGTGAGGTATTTTTGCTATATACATGCGTATCCAAGGTATCTTGCTACCTAAACATACATATATATGTTTTGTGAGGTATTTTTGCTATATACATGCATATCCAAGGTATCTTTCTACCTAAACATATATATATATATATATATATATATATATTGTGAGGTATTTTTTGTTACATATATGCATATCTAAGGTATTTTCACTACCTAAACACACATACATATATTTTGTGAGGTATGACTACCCTCCGAGCTTGTGCTTGTTTTATTTAAATTCCTAGGATCATGAGCAACTAGGTGTGTCCTACAATGACTTGAGAAACAAAAGGTGATCAAATAACAAGTAGAAATTTAAAAGGTACTAGGTTTCCTCCTAGTAGCGCTTCTTTAACGTCTTGAGCTGGACGCGTGATGACTTGTCAGTCACGGACCTAGTACTTTTTCTTACCTTTGGCTTTGGACTTGGTCGCCTGCTGGTCGGCCACGGGTCGTAGGCAATGCTTCAGCTTTTGTAGATGAGTTGAGGGGCTCTGGAGGTGGCGGCGGTGTGTTTGTTGCTCGCTACCAGCCATCCCCAGGCTGTTGTGGTGTCACGCACTGCGCTTGCCTGGGGGCGCAATACTTCTTGATGAAAGCTTGGTTAGTAGGGGGCCTGATGACCATGCTAGGGGCGACGGGCACTCCGTAGAACTGATAGAGGCTCGTAATCAGAGCTGGAAACCCCAGGACCCTGTTGGACTCCTCCGGGTCCACTGGGTGTCTTGCGGGCGTGATCCCTGCAAATAATAAATGACATCAAAAATCAATTGAGCGACGTGCATACTTACCTATGTTACGATGGCGTGACCTTGCTGGGGGGACGGGCACCCGGTAGGACTGGCAGAGGCCCATAACCAGAGCTGGAAACCCCAGGGCCCTGTTGGACTTCTCTGGGTCCACTGGGTGTCTTGTGGGCGCGATCCATGTAAATAGTGGATGACATCAGAAATCAATTGAGCCACGTGTATACTTACCTATGTCATGACAACACAGACCAGCTGATATTTCCGTAGGAGAAGATCGGTATTGTGGTCGTTGGGCAGAATGTTGCTAAGTAGCAACGTCATCCATATCTTTGTAAGAGGGGTCATGTTGGTGCGCATGATCCACACTCGTCTCTTTGTAGCGGCACAGGTGAAATCTTGCTCCGTTATGCACAGTAGCTACGTGATAGCCTCCCTCTCTGGTTGTGCTCGCACAGTTGGTCTACCTCTAATATCAGGGGGTGGCCCAGGAACTGATAAAAGCAAACTATAAGCCCCTCACCCGGGAGTGCAGGCCTCAATTAAGCATTAAGGGCGGAGGACCTTGAGTTCTCTGAAGGCACAGATGTGGAGTCCTATGAAGGCAAGGGCATGCACTCCTACGAAGGTGAGCGCGTGTAGCCCACTAAAGCCGAGGATCTGTAGTCCTCTGAAGGCGAGGGCGTGTAGCCCTTCGAAGGGGAGGAAGTGTAGTCCTCTGAATTTGAGGACGGGTAGTCCTCTGATGGGGAGGACGTGTAGTCCTTTGATGGCAAGGATGTGTAGTCCTCTGAAGGGGAGGACATGTACTCCTTTGAAGTGGAGGACGTGTAGTCCTCTGAAGGGGATGATGTGTAGTCCTCTGAAGGGGAGGACGTGTAGTCCTCTGAAGGCGAAGGCGTATAGTCCTCTGAAGGTGGGGGCGTGTAGCCCTCTAAAGGGGAGGATGTGTAGTCCTCTAAAGGCGAGGGCGTGTAGCCCTCTGAAGTTGAGGACGTGAAGCCCTCTAAAGACGAGGGCGTGCAGCCCTCTGAAGGCGAGGACGTGTAGTCCTCTAAAGGCGAGGGCGTCTAGCCCTCTGAAGGCGAGGGCGTGTAGCCCTCTGAAGGGGAGGACGTGTAGTCCTCTGAAGTGGAGGACGTGTAGTCCTCTGAAGGGAAGAACGTGTAGTCCTCTGATGGCGAGGACGTGTAGTCCTCTAAAGGGGAGGACGTGTAGTCCTTTGAAGGCGAGGGCGTATAGTCCTCTGAAGGTGGGGACGTGCAGCCCTTCGAAGGCGAGGGCATGTAGCCCTCTGAAGGAGAGGACGTGCAGCCCTCTAAAGGCGAGGGTGTGAAGCCCTCTAAAGGCGAGGACGTGTAATCCTCTAAAGGCGAGGGCGTGTAGCCCTCTGAAGGCGAGGGCGTGTAGCCCTCTAAAGGCGAGGGCGTGTAGCCATCTGAAGGTGAGGGTACTAGTATCCAAGGTGAGGGCGTGCAGCCCTCTGAAGGCGCAGACGTGTAGTCCTCTGAAGGTGAGGGCGTGCAGCCCTCTAAAGGCGAGGACGTGTAGTCCTCTGAAGGTGAGGGCGTGTAGCCCTCTAAAGGTGTGGACGTGTAGTCTTCTGAAGGTGAGGAGATGCAGCCCTTTGAAAGGGAGGACGTGTAGTCCTTTGAAGACGAGGATGTGTAGACCTCTGAAGGAGAGGACATGTAGCCCTCTGAAGGGGAGAACGTGTAGTCCTCTGATGGCGAGGACGTGTTGTCCTTTCAAGGTGAGGGCGTGTAGCCCTCAAAAGGCAAGGACGTGTAGTCCTTTGAAGGCGAGGGCTTGTAGCCCTCGTAAGGCGAGGGAATGCAACCCTTTGAAGGTGAGGTCGTGTTGTCCTCTGAAGGCGAGGGCGTGTAGCCCTCTGAAGGTGAGGGAGTGCAGCTCTCTGAAGACGAGGACGTGAAGTCCATCGAAGGCGAGGGCGTGCAGCCCTCTGATGGCGAGGGCGTGCAACCCTCTGAAGGCGAGGACGTGTTTTCCTCTGAAGGCGAGGGCGTGTAGCCCTATGAAGGTTAGGGCATGTAGCCCTCTGAAGGTGAGGACGTGTAATCCTCTGAAGGTTAGGAGGTGTAGTCCTTTGAAGGTGAGGATGTGTAATCCTTTGAAGGTGAGGACGTGTAGTCCTCTAAAGGTGAGGGCGAATAGCCCTTTGAAGGTGAGGACATGTAGTTCTCTGAAGGGAAGGGCATGTAGTCCTCTGAAGGCGAGGGAGTGTAGTCCTTTGAAGGCGAGGGCGTGTAGCCCTCAGAAGGCGTGGGCGTGTAGCTCTCTGAAGGCGAGGGCGTGCAGCCCTCTAAAGACGGGGACGTGCAGTCCTCTGAAGGCGAAGGTGTGCAGCCCTCTGATGGCGAGGGCGTGTAGCAGTCTGAAGGCGAGGACGTGTAGTCCTTTCAAGGTGAAGGCATGTAGCCCTCTTAAGGCGAGGACGTGTAGTCCTCTAAAGGCGAGGGCGTGAAGCCCTCGGAAGGTGAGGGCGCCCAACCCTCTGAAGGCCAGGACGTGTTGTCCTCTGAAGGCGAGGGCGTGTAGCCCTTGAAGGTTAGGGCATGTAATCCTCTAAAGGTGAGGACGTGTAATCCTCTGAAGGTGAGGACGTGTAGTCCTTTGAAGGTGAGGATGTGTAGTCCTTTAAAGGTGAGGACGTGTAGCCCTCTAAAGGTGAGGACGTGTAGCCCTCTTAAGGTGAGGATGTGTAGTCCTCTAAAGGTGAGGACGTGTAGTCCACTGAAGGTGAGGACGTGTAGTCCTCTGAAGGTGAGGACGTGTAGCCCTCTGAAGGTGAGGGTACTAGTACCCAAGGTGAGGATGTGCAACCCTCTAAAGGCGAGGGCGTGTAGCCCTCTAAAGGCGAAGATGTGTAGTCCTCTATAGGGGAGGACGTGTAGTCCTCTGAAGGTGAGGACATGCAGTCCTCTGAAGGCGAGGACGTGGAGTCCTCTGAAGGCAAGGGCGTGTAGTCCTTTGAAGGTGAGGACGTGATGGAAGCTTGCTTGTGGAGCTTCTATGGAGGCTGGATCTTTGAGCTTTCATGAGGTCCTTCAATGGTGATTTTCCACCATGGAGATGCAGCGGTAAACAAAGGAGAATAGGTGAGAAGAGGTGCCATCCACTAGGGAATAAGCCATGGAAGAAGGAGCTTCACCACCAAGATGAGCCTTGGATAAGAAGCTTGGAGAGGATGCTTCAATAGAGGAAAAGAAAGAGGGAAGGGGGGAGCACGAAATTGAAGGAATAAAAGAGGGAGAGAAGTGGAACTTTGAAGTGTGTCTCATAAGACTTTCATTCATCAAAGTTGCAACAAGTGTTACACATGCTTCTATTTATAGACTTGGTAGCTTCCTTGAGAAGCTTTCTTAAGAAAACTTCCTTGAGAAGCTTCTTTGAGAAAACTTCCTTGAGAAGCTAGAGCTTAGCTACACACACCCATCTAAAAACTAAGCTCACCTCCTTGAGAAGCTTCCTTGAGAAGCTAGAGCTTAGCTACACACCCATCTAAAAACTAAGCTCACCTCCTTGTCAAAATACATGAAAATACAAAAAAAAAGTCTCTACTACAAAGACTACCCAAAATGCCCTCAAATACAAGGCTAAAACCCTATACTACAAGAATGGCCAAAATACAAGGCCCAAAAGAAGGAAAAACCTATTCTAATATTTACAAAGATAAGCGAGCTCATACTTAGCCCATGGGCTCGAAATCTACCCTAAGGCTCATGAGAACCCTAGGGCCTTCCCTTGGATCTCTAGCCCAATCTACTTGGAGTCTTCTACCCAATGCCCTTGCGGGGTAGCATTCCCTCCACCTTGGAAAGAATTTGACCTCAAATCTCGAGGTTCTTCATACCCTGGGATCCTTCCCTCAACACCTGTAAAAAGAACAAAAACATATGTATTAGTGGTGTTTGGTAGGTTGAAGTAAGGTAAGGTTTGAAAACCCATTTGCTGGGCATCTTCCCATGAAGGAACATGGTTTCTCACCAGCTCAATGAGTGGTGCTAAAAGTATAGAAAAATATGGGACAAACCTTTTGTAAAAGTTTGTTAAGTCATGGAAGCCCCAAATATTTCTTATACTTGGTGGAGTGGGCCACTCAAGAATGACCTTTATTCTCTTAGGGTTCATGGGAACCCCTTGATCACTATTTGACAAATTAAGAAAAGTAACGCAATAAAACATACCTTTTCCTGCATTTTCATATTGAATATTCCTACCAAAAAGTATGACAAACCTAAGGTGTCCCATAGGAGAACCTAAGTTTGTATTGAAACTAAAAATAAGAACAAACCTACCTAATGGGTCCCTATGTACACACACCATGAAGATGTTAGGTGCACGAGTGATTTTACAAAAGAGGGTTGCACCACTCAAAACATTCATCATACCACTTATTTTAGGGACTTGGTGCCTAATAATACCTATTTTGGGCACCAACAAAGCACGAGGATTTAAGCTCTTGTGAACCAAACCCTCATCCAACAACTTCTTTACTTGAGGAATAAACTCAAGCCCAAGAGGTGTGGCAATGCTAGCAAGTGTCTTTTTACAAAAGAGAAAATGTGGAGGTTGTCTAAGAGGGAAAGTTTCTTTAATGTTTGTCTTTATTGTAAAATGAGTTTCCTTCTTAGCCAACCTCTTGGAGGAGACACTTACCTCCTTACACTTCTCTTTAACCACTAATGGTTGTCCTTCTTCTTGAGGGTAGATTTCTTCACTAGATTCTTCCCCTTTTGCTTCTTCACTTTCGCTAGAGGAAGGTGAAGTAGTAGCCTTTTCTTGGCTACTATAAATGTCTTGGCCCCTCATAATCATGGTTTTTGTGGTGGGGCATTGAGAAGTAATATGTCCTTTTCCAAGACATTTAAAGCACTTTATAGAGCTAGTTTTCTCTTGCATACTAGCCTTAGGGGCTTGCTTTTCTATTGTCTTCCCCTTATCATCTTTGGGCTTAGAAGGTGTCACCCCTAAGATGCCTTGACCTTGGTCTTTCTTTGGATAAGAGTGAGAGCCATAAGATTTTGACATAGACTTCTTTTTAAGTTGTTGCTCTACTCTTATTTCCCAAACTAAGTTAGCCTCTACATTGTCCTTCCCATGGAAGTATGGGAGGTTAATGTTAGCCTCTTGAGGCTTTCTTTCCTTTTCTCTTCTATGGGAGTGAGGTCTAAGATGTGACCTATGTCTTCCTTCGTAATAGTCACGAAGTTCTTCACTTAGGCTCTTGCAAGAGTTATGACTACCATAGGAGGCATGTTTTTCTCTTTTCATTTCTTTCATTATTTTTGTTCTTCCTTCCTCTCTTATTTTCTTTCTTTCATCTTGACTGATTTCTTCCACTCTTTTTTTTCCTTTTTCGTTTCTCTCTTGTTTTTCTTTCCATAACTTGAGGGAACTCAATTCATCTAAGATTCTAGATAAAGGGTCTTTATGACTAGTACCCTCACCATTAACACTAGATGAATGATGACTCATGTTGGTTCCTAAGTTGTGGTTCTTTCTTGTTGGAGGTTTGAAAACAAAAGGTAAAAGAAACTATGGTTGAAACTAGCCAAAATAAACACTAAAAGAGGTATGAAAGATAAGGTAAAAAACTAATTGGTAAAAGGAAAGCTATATAGGCGGTTTGACAATGGAAGGTAAAGGAAATAAGCTATGAAAGTAAGCAAGAAATGTAAACTAGGCGAATCCTAAGAGTGTTTGGATGACCACATTCAAGGTTCCCAACAAAACACTCACTATCCTAAGGAAAAATTGCCTAAAATTATTACACACAAATGGAAGTTTGGTAACCTATTGGAGGCTCTCAACACACTTCCAATGAAAGGCCTTTTTGTTACAAAACTTGAAAGCAATGAAGGTAAGTAAATAGCAAATTACAAAATTACAAAACGGTCCTCAATTTTGGTGGTTGTTCTCTCTTTGGTGATTCACTCAATTTGGAGTGCTTCTTAGTCCAATAGCTCTTAAGGTGGTTGGCCCCTTTCTTCTTGACTCAAATTCTTCAAGGGATGGCACCAATCCTCCTTCCAATTCCCTATATGGCAACCCACAAACAAGGAAAGAAAGAGACAAGCAATAACCAAAGACCAAAAAAATGAAATGAAAGCTAAACCAATGGATTTTTAACAAGACAATTTTTCAAGGATTATTCAACAATTAAAGCAATGAAAAGGACATAGAAGAAAGCTAGGACTCAAAGAGAAACTTAGAATGGCTCTAGAGTAGAGTAAAACAAACTATAAAAGAGACTCAACAAAACTAAAGCTTTGGAACTTGTTTTCACAGTAATTTTAAATTGAAATTTAGGAACTAAGATTGGTATAAGATAGGAACCAATTATAGAATAAATTTTGAGCCAAAACAACAAGCACACTTCCCTTTCACTTTTTTTTTTTAGGATACTGATTTTTCTGCCAACTTGTGTTATTTTTATTACTTTTTCCTTTTATCCAAACCACCTGGTTCTCTTTTATAACTTGTTTTCAGATGTCTAGAAAATTCAGTAAAAATTTCAGCTCAAAATTCAAAGTAACCAATTCTCACTAATTTTTACAAGTTTGTATGTCCAAGCTGTCAGCACCAGCGAATTTTTTGTTTAAGCATGGTATATTGATTGCCTTGGGCTTACTTTCAACCTTCCTATGTATGTTGAACTCACTATGATTGTTTACCACTGTTTTAGGAGTTCAATATTCACTTAGGATCAACATTTCAGCCAGTAATTCAATCACCAAAACTCAAATTCACAATAGACACAATCAAAAGGAAACCTAAAAGTTCAAGAAAAGGTTCACAATCAAAGACTCTCTAAGAATTTTGCATGAACATGTTAAGGACTAATTAACATGAACGATTTGACTCAAATCAAATAATAGGCTAAGAGAATTTCATACACTCATGAACAAATGAGTTAGACAAAGAAACTAGAAAAATAAAATTCAGCATAACATAAAAAATCTTATGTGACAAGTTTCATGACTAGACATAACTTCTATGACAAAACTACAATAGGTGAACAAGTCACTCTAGATTTTTGAGGTTTTCTTCTACTTTAATATTTTTGTAAGAATTTTATGGTTTAGGTTTCAGCCACAAAAAATAACAAGACAAAACTCAAAGGAACCTAAACTCAACACAATTCATGGTTTAAGAACAAGAACAAGAAATTTGAACCATAGAAAATCAAATCTAGCTTCTATAGCAAGTTTAATCGGTGGAAACTCTAAAGAATCATGTTAAAAACATTTATCACAAGACATGTGAGGAGATACATGGAGAAAAATGAAGAAACAACAATGGAAGAGAAGGTAAAGCAAAAAATTAATGGAGGTTTAAGGAGCACCTACTTGAAGCTCTTGTGCTCTGATATCACTTGATGGAAGCTTGCTTGTGGAGCTTCTATGGAGGCTGGATCTTTGAGCTTCAATGAGGTCCTTCAATGGTGATTTTCCACCATGGAGATGCAGCGGAATACAAAGGAGAATAGGTGAGAGGCGGCACCATCCACTAGGGAATAAGCCATGGAAGAAGGAGCTTCACCACCAAGATGAGCCTTGGATAAGAAGCTTGGAGAGGATGCTTCAATGGAGGAAAAGAAAGAGGGAAGGGGGAGCACGAAATTGAAGGAATAAAAGAGGGAGAGAAGTGGAACTTTGAAGTGTCTCATAAGACTTTCATTCATCAAAGTTGCAACAAGTGTTACACATGCTTCTATTTATAGACTAGGTAGCTTCCTTGAGAAGCTTTCTTAAGAAAACTTCCTTGAGAAGCTTATTTGAGAAAACTTCCTTGAGAAGCTAGAGCTTAGCTACACACACCCATCTAAAAACTAAGCTCACCTCCTTGAGAAGCTTCCTTGAGAAGCTAGAGCTTAGCTACACACACCCATCTAAAAACTAAGTTCACCTCCTTGACAAAATACCTAAAAATACAAAAAAAAAAGTCCCTACTACAAAGACTACCCAAAATGCCCTCAAATACAAGGCTAAAACCCTATACTACAAGAATGGCCAAAATACAAGGCCCAAAAGAAGGAAAAACCTATTCTAATATTTACAAAGATAAGCGGGCTCATACTTAGCCCATGGGCTCGAAATCTACCCTAAGGCTCATGAGAACCCTAGGGCCTTCCCTTGGATCTCTAGCCCAATCTACTTGGAGTCTTCTACCCAATGCCCTTGCGGTGTAGGATTGCATCAAGACGTGTAGTCCTCTAAAGGCGAGGACGTGTAGCCCTCTGAAGGTGAGGGTACTTGTACCCAAGGGTCCACCCTTATGAGAAAACAAGAGATTGACTCATTGAGAGGGCTGATGTGCCATTATTTTCTCCTATTTCTTAACCCTTTTTGCACCATTTTAAGTACTGATTAATTTTAATTGTCAAATTAATTAGGCAGTTTTATTATTTGGGCCCATTCAGCTAATTTGATGTTTTTAATCTAATTTCAGGAATTAATGAAGCATTGGGCTTGGATTTGAAGAGGACAGACTATTTTATGCTACAAAATTAGATCTTATCTTATCTTATCTTATCTTATCTTATCTAGATATTTATTTAGATTTGATCTCATCTAGATATTATTTCATCTAGATCTTATCTTATCTAGATTTGATTTGATTTTATTTATGGGCTTGGATTTAAAATAGATTTGTAAGCTTTGGGGCTGGAAAACTATATAACATCACCAAGGTTCTAGTTTAGGCCCTCTCTCCTCTCTTCTCTCTCCCCTATTTTCATTTTCTAGTTTTAGGTTTTTTCTTGGAGACATTTTTTCGTTTTGCAATTCCAGTAGCAATAAAATTTCGTTCTTCAATTTATAAGTTCGTTATCTATTGATTAATGGAAGGCTAAGTCCCCAACGTGGCTTTCTCTTGAGGATCAAGCGCAGTTGTCTTTGAGGTTCTATTATTACTGTTAAATTATGTTTAGTTTTTCCTCTTCACTAATTACTCTAAATTTGTTTCTATTAATTTATGCATGCTTAGTGCTTGATTAATTGTCTCTGCGCTTAATTTACATTCATGCTTAATGATCATTTATGAGTAATTGGTGTATGTGTTGCTTAATCACATAATGAATGCCTTATGTTAAATTTCGCTCAGTAATTTAATTTAGGGTTGGATTAAGTGGTTAAACTGATAAAGGATAAATTCTCGCAACCTAGGATAAGAGACTTGCTTTTGAATCAAGGGGAAACAACGTATTTTAATTCTGATATTTTTCTAATTCAATTTTACTCGCTATTTAATTTACAAAAGCAAACAACCCCCCCCCCCCCCCCCCCAATTTGTTACTATTTCCTACTATCTGTTATGAACATTTGGTTTATCATTGCTCATTGGGAAATGACCTAGGATCACTTCCTAGTTACTACATTTTAATGTTTATTTGATTTGGGTACGACCTCGATCAAGGGCCGGCCATTCCAAATTCAAAAGATTGGACATTAGATGTAGGAAATCTATGCAGTTAACATGATTTTTAGGGATGCAGATGCTGCAACCTTTGTCATGAATTTGGGTAAATGCGGACTTCATATGAAACAATGCAATGTAATGGAAAGTTGTACAATGTTCATGACATTCTTTCCCTATTTTATGATTTTGATTTTGATTTAATTTTTTTGGAAAACACAAATTGACTGTCCTTTTGAAAGAGGTGATAATTCATGCAACTTTATCCTATCTTTTGCAAATCTCTCCGGGAACTCCCTCAGAGTGTATGTTCTGTTTGATTTAGTCACTTGACTATTTTGGAGTGACGACAATGGATTCGTTTGATGTTTAATCAATCCATTGAAATTCCAGGGTTTGTCCCCCTTTTGTTTAAAAAACATTGACGAGTCAGAACTTTTGATCTGCCCCTAGGTTCGCTTGAGGCTCATATACGGTGCCCCTCATTGCCCCAGTGTAAGGCTTTGAGGCACAAATCGTTGTCTTTCGTCATGACCTTGTAGCAGGGAACCTATTGGGTGAGAACTTCTAATCTGCCCCTAGGTTCGCTTGAGGTTTATGCATGGTACCTTTCATTGCCCCAGTGTAGGGCTCTAAGGTATCCATCGTTGTTTTATTTTCACAACCTTGTAGCAAGGAAGAATGAAAGAAGCGGTTGATTCTCGCAAAAAGAATTTTTGAAGGACGAGAAATAGTTGAAGGATTTTTTGTTTTTGTTTTTTTCAGTTGACGGGTTAAGTCAAATGACTCCTATTCTTGATAACTCACTTCTCTCTAAAAAGACAAACTTTCCGGAATGATAAAATGAGGTCACATGAACGTCTATATTTTTACTTGAAAACACAGTCAATCAAATGCTTTTTTCCTTTTCCTTTTGAACTTTTCTGCTTTACTCGTTGTTTTACGGCACCCAACCAACGTGCAAGACGAGTAATCTCTGATTGAACGGTCTTGGAAGTCAACACTCAGGAATGTAGGTCGCTTAAGCAAACAAACCAATGGCTTACACTCACATTCCGGTGGAAGTTGAATAAGGAAAGATGTGTTTGTGAGAGGATGAGAGAGATAAGGATGTCAAATTTATCCATATTATTTAGTATTGTAATTGTGGTTTACAATAATGGCATAAACTTGAAAATCCTAATGAGTCATTAGAGACATCTAACAACAGCTTCCAAAATTTCCCCATGTGTGGTGTCGCTTGTCAATGTTAGGATTCACAAGAAGTTCTCCTCAAATTTCAGCCAGCCCGCATCAATTAGACTTTGCACCTTACGCTTCAAGGTCATACATTGCTCAATGGAATGCCCCGGGGCTCCTCCATGATAAGCACACGTTGCGTTCGAGTTGTATCCTCGGAGAAATGGAGGTTGATGAACTTTGGCTGGGGTTTTGGCTACCATTGAATTATCAAGTAGATATAGGAGCAAGTCAGCATAGGACACCAGAATTGGGGTGAATTCTATAGGATTTTTCGCTACAAAATTCATTTCTTGGTTGGTATTTTGGTTTATGCTAAAGGTGGTGTTCGTCATTGGAAGTGCAGTAGACAGACTTTGTGGTTGATTTAGGGATGGGCTTTGTGGATGATTGGGTGAGAGGGACTGTTATTGGCTGAGTAATGACATTGTTGGGATGATGGGAAATTTGACTGTGTAGGAATGGTAGCCATAGCAAGGGTTTCTCCCTCATTCTCATCCTCTTCATTTGCCCCAACTTTCTCACTCATCAAAGTAGGATGATCAAATTTGCCTCTTTTCAGACCTGCTTCGATCCTTTTGCCGGCGAAGACCAAATCCGCAAAGCTTGAAGGTGTGTACCCCACCATTTTTTCATAGTAAAACACTAGTAATGTGTCTACTATTATTGTGATCATCTCTTTCTCTGTCATTGGAGGCGCCACTTGAGCTGCCAGGTCTCTCCACCTTTGGGCGTATTCTTTGAAAGATTCATGCCCCTTTTTGCACATGTTCTATAGTTGCATCCTATCCGGAGCCATATCAGAATTGTACTGATACTGCCTAACGAAGGCAACCATTGGGTCCTTCCAAGAATGGACTCGGGAAGGTTCCAAGTTAGTGTACCAGGTAACAGCTACCCCAGTAAGACTTTCTTGGAAGAAATGTATCAGCAGTTCCTCATCTTTTGCATATGCCCCCATCTTCCGACAATACATCTTTAGATGGTTCTTGGGGCAAGTAGTCCCCTTTTACTTGTCAAAGTCCGACACCTTGAACTTGGGAGGGGTGATGATATTGGGTACTAGGAGCAACTCTTCTAGGTTAACAAAGGCATAATCTTCGCCTCCTTCAATGGCCCATAGCCTTTCCTCTAGATGATCCAACTTTCCCATTTCTGCCATAGCATGAGGGTTTTTAACCGCTGTGGAATGTGAGGGGTGTGGTTGTGGGTGATACTGAGGGCCCTCCAAAGTGTTTTGCAGCGGTATACCACCAACTGCTTGCCCTTCAGTGGCATATCCGAGGCAAGGCTCAAAGTCTGCTAGATTGTGGTGGGGCATTTCATGTGTCTCCCCCATGGGTTGAGAGACATGTGCATGATCAGTTTGAGGTTGTCGGCTTTCAATGAGTATGGGAGCAGAGTTATTGACATCCTCACTAGGAGTGTATGCCACATAGGGTGGTGTATAGTTGGGAGGCAAGCCATATGGTGGGAAGGCGTGCTTGTTTTGAATTTGCACATAATAGGGGCCGCTCGTACTTCCCAAATCTTTGCCTACCATAGCTAAGGTTGGATGATTCATTTGGTTGAGGGCAGATAGGGGCATCGGGTTCACCTTAGCAACAACGCTGGTAGCGGCAACTGCAATCGCATTGGCTTCCATTATCTTCTTCATGCTCATCATAGCCTCCATCATTGTGGCCATTTGCTCTTTCATGGCCTCCATGTCGGCCTTCATATGCTTTTGCACCTCCTCTACTTCACCCATTACTCTAGCTCTAGCACGGGTTCGATAAGGACGCCGTAAAGCGTGTTCTTTCCTTTTGATAACAATGATTAAGTTCATTTTTTTTCAAGGAAAGAATGCAATGAGCAATGCAACCAATGAAAAACATGGATGTATGTGAATGATGCACAGTTGAAGTATTGCGAATTTTTACGCAAGACATGGGGTTGAATCAATCTAGATTTTCAACATGGTCCATGACATCTTTGTCAAGGTGAAACTAGAAGTAAGAAGGACATCAACAGTCCTAAATGTGTTTGGCAGTAGACGAAGCAGCGATGTAACCCGATCCATCTTTTGCCCCAATTTTTGCAAGATGGTTACTTCCATACTTCAACTTGACTTGATGAATCTTTTTCGTAAAAGCATGAGCTTGGTTCAACCCCATAACCCAAGGAATGGAAATTTCAATTGCCAATAATTTGACAACATTTCACAGAGATGAATGACTCGAGCATACTTAAGCTATGCATGGCAAATGTAATTATGAAATTGAGATGCCTGAAGAAACATCTTTTCTTAGTTAACCATGCATTAGGTACCATGTTCAATCGTTTTGTTTTTAAGTGAAACGGGTTTATGATCCCAACATGGTTGGCTCATGGTACCGAACATATGCAACTATGCTTCCTTTTTTGTTTTTGTTTTGCAAAGGAAAATGCAAGGATCATGCATGAGTAAACATGAAAACAAATGGTATGCAAAAAACATGTTAGATGCAGATGCATGGTGATGAAGTGACTTATGCAAAATGAAATGCATGAATATGGTAAGTGACAAATGCAGGAATGATATGTCCATTACGATGCCATGAAGAGATGTTTATGTGGTGCATGATATGAATGCATTTATGGACACGAGAGACCAAAAAAGCATATCTTCTTACTTGCGCATTTGGGGGCACAGTGCCCCATGTGTACAGTTAAGAAGGTGATATGGACCTTCCAGCTTCCCGTGACAAAAGACGAGACCAACATACAACGCATGCGTGACAACATGATGCAGATGCGCAAAAGCGCAACAGGGGGATGTACACAACATGGCAATATCCTCAAATAATCATACAGCAAAGGCGTACATGACATTTAGGTTATATGCATGGCAGTGTTTAAAATGCACGCAGCGTGTTCGCTTCGTGCCCCTATTTTAGGGACCTAAGCGGGAGGAACTAAAAGGCTTTTAGTGATAATTCCCAAGGTGGTCATATCTCTCTTGATGGTTTCTAGAGGTATCATCCCCTTCGAAAAACATATTGCGGCAGTAGGGACTACCAGCAACAATATGTTATCAAAGAGAAAAACTCTAGATGAGGGTTCACTGTTATCAAGCAAGTCGGAGCCTCCACTCCTTATGTTCCCATGGACCTGGGTATAGGGCCCTGTCGCAACCTACCCTTCGGCGGGAGGGCGACGCGTGACTCGCGGGATGCGTGTTCCACGAAAGGAATACGCGCGGAGTCGCCACCAACGTTTATTTGAGGAAAACGTCGGAAAAACCGGAAAAGACGCGATCTACGAACTTTTAAGTGAAAGGTTCGGGAGTTGTATTTACGCACGGGGAAGGTATTAGCACCCCACACGTCCGCCCCAAGGGACGGCAGCCTTTAATCGAATGTGCAAACATGACTTTGATTTTTACGTTCCTTTTTATGTCCTTATATCCTTTATACCCTTTTTATATTTTTCTTTTTTGTGGTCGACAAGGGTGTTTCCCTTTGCTCCTATGTATTCCTCAATTTGGGATGAGAAAATCAGACCTACGTAGTTCTTTCTTTATCAAGTGATTCTTTTTACTTTAAGAGGTGATCATTTTAAGGCGTTGGACCTTAAAAACGATCCATTTTACTTAGTGAGAAAATGAAATGACAAACTTCAAAAGCCTATTTTTTATGGACGAGCTTGACTAGGCGAATTGATTTTAGCCTTTAGTTTCACTTTAGTTATTAATCAATTCGATTAAGAGTGAGAAATCCCAAAGAGAAAACGTCCACTTGATTTTCCGCTTCATTTTACTAAAAGATGTCTTTTTGATTATTATATTATTTTTTACCTCTTTTTGATTTCCAACGTGGTTACGGCACGACCGAACGGTCGGAATTTATTTTAACCGAAGTTAATGGATAATACAATTCAAACGTTCGGTGGAAATTTATTTTATTTTTAAGTTAAGCGAGGAATGACTTAAGTAAAATGGCTTAAGCACGTCAACAGGGGGTATAAAAAGTAAACAAAACGAGAATAAAAATGCACGAAACACAATGTGGACCACTACGGGTACATAGAATGAATCGAAAAGCTTGGTTCGAGGTACTTACCCGTTGAAGATCGAAGAACGATGAAGAACGAATGAAGAACGTCGAAGAACGGTTGAAATCTTTGCGAAATTCCTCACGGAAAACGTTACGGAAACGTTTCGGAAGCGCCTCGGCTTAGATTTTCTTCACGGAAACAATTTTTCCAAGCAAATTCGAAAGAGAGAGAAGTGCCTAAGGGGCTGAACCCCTTCCTTCTTGCCTTCCTCCCCTATTTATAGCAAAATAGGGGAGGTGGTTGTCGCCCAGCTCGCCCAGGCGAGCTGGGTTGCTTCCTCCAGAAGCAACCGCCTTCTGGAGGAATATTCCGGAGGGCCCAAGTGGGCATGGGTGCTATTTGCACCCCCATTTTTACTAAGTACACCCCCCTCTGCTGTTTTTTGGTGATTCTTTTTTCGTAAAGTTACGGAAACTTACGAATTTCGTAACGATACTTGTTTTCTTTCCGTAATGTTACGGAACCTTGCGGATTACATAATCATCCCCTTTTTGACTTACGGAATGTTACGGAACCTCACTTAATTATGCAACGATGCTTCCATTTGATTTCCGGTGTGTCACGGAAACTTACGGATTGTGCATCAATATTTTTTTGGTTTTTCGGCATGTCCTGGAATTTCACAAATTGCCTAATGATGGGTGCCAAGCACCTCACGAGGACCAAAGAATGGTCGCACGTCATCGAGCAAAGGTCCCCGGACGAAATTAGGGTATGACAGTTGCCCCTCTTTACTTGTCTTTTATTGGAGATAAAAGGAAAGTAAAGATAAGACACTAATTTCGTTCCTCTCGATTTGACGAGAGTCGCAGGTCACCATAAAATCTCCACATGCAAATGACTTGTTGTTCCCAAAATTTCACAAATTGCCTAATGATGGGTGCCAAGCACCTCACAAGGACCAAAGAATGGTCGCATGTCATCAAGCAAAGGTCCCCGGACGAAAATCAGTGTATGACACTAATTTCGCTCCTCTCGATTTGACGAGAGTCGCGGGTGACCATGAAATTTCCGCATGTAAATGACTTGTTGTTCCCGGAGGAACAAAAGGTGCAGAAGACTATGTCAGTCTCTGCATGCTATTAAGCGTTCTGTCTTACAGATAGCAAAAGAATGTTTATACGGATAACCACTCGGGTATCTCCGCGTATCATCGGGCCCGCCGCCTCTGGATGATACAAGGGTGCAGAATGACCAAACTTGGTCTCTGCTTGTCATCGGGCCCGCCGCCTCTGGATGACAAAAGGGTGCGAATAACCGTAAGGTATCTCCGCGTATCATCGGGCCCGCCGCCTCTGGATGATACAAGGGTGCAGAATGACAAACTTGGTCTCTGCTGTCATCGGGCCGCCGCTCTGGATGACAAAAGGGTGCGAATAACCGTAAGGTATCTCCGCGTATCATCGGGCCCGCCGCCTTCTGGATGATACAAGGGTGCAGAATGACCAAACTTGGTCTCTGCTTGTCATCGGGCCCGCCGCCTCTGGATGACAAAAGGGTGCGAATAACCGTAAGGTATCTCCGCGGGCTACCAGCTCTTGAGTCATGGCAACAAAAGGCGGTATGGTCGACAAAAGCGAGGCTCTTGCTCCTACGTATCCTCCAATGAGGAACTCAGACCTACGTAGTTCTGGCTAACTTGTGAAACTTGAAAGAGTCTCAGTGTTTTCTTCGCTAAAATGCAAACATGCTTTAGCAAAGGGACAAATATTCCAACTGATTTAGAGCAGCATATGCTCTCTTTTTTTTTTTTTTTTTTTTTTGAGTGAAAAACAATGCGTCTACCGGGAAGGAGAGTCTGCTGATGAAATCTCCCATAACCATAAATGAGATTTTGGATGTTAGCATTTCATTTCTAAATGATCATTTAGAGGAAACACTGGGTTCGACAAAAATAGAAGAAATCCACTCAAAGTGTATCAATCTCGCACAGGTAAGTGTTTCATCCTAATTCCGAACCATAGATATGTCATGACTTGACTTTGCAAATTATTTCCTATCAAATCAAAAATTACACGCGTGATCATGGATCAACAGGGCTTCCCTTGGGAATGGGTTCTTTTGGTGGTTTCTTCTTTCGGCTTTTGTGTGTTTTTGGCTTTTGATTTTTCTGGCTTTTTTTCTTTTTCTGTTTTTGTTTAGTGCGGGGCGAGAAAAAAGGTCGCTAGCGCACGGGATTTCGGTTGGTAATCAAAGGGAGAAGACTATTTTAGGTCGTGGTTCCCTTTCCTTCTTTTTTCGTTCATTTGGTGACAATTCTGTATTGTTCAGATATTGTCCGGTCCAAAGACCTCTCTGCATATTTCTTCTAGTTTCTTTGATCAAGAACTTTCTTTCCTTCCTTTTTTACTTTCTCCCATTCTTTGGTTGGGAATTTTCTTTCTTTTCCTTTTGCTTTCTCCCACTCTTTGATTGGGAATTTCCTTTCTTTTCTTTTTGCTTTCTCCCACTCTTTGATTGGGAATTTTCTTTCTTTTCTTTTTGCTTTCTCCCACTCTTTGATTGGGAATTTTCCTTCTTTTCCTTTTTGCTTCCGAGGGTAAGGATTATGGTGAGTCAGGATTTTGGCTCAAGGTTTGTAGAATGGCTAGACATGATACATGTCGGGGTTTGGTTTGGCTCAAGGATAAAAGGGATGCCCCACATTATTTCCATGACACAAATGCAAAAATGATGATTTGGAAACTTTATGCAAAACTGGTCATGCATGCACCTA
This sequence comes from Glycine max, assembly GCF_000004515.6. Lineage (NCBI taxonomy): Eukaryota > Viridiplantae > Streptophyta > Magnoliopsida > Fabales > Fabaceae > Glycine > Glycine max. The sequence goes on along the minus strand of NC_038255.2, from coordinate 17,792,821 downwards.
TGCGGACACTCAAGTGTCAAATGTTTATGGTCATGTGATGCTAGGGCTCAGGATTCATTCCCTCTATTTTTAGATCAACCCAATGTTTCCAAAATATGTTCTTTTATCAATTTGTGCATTCATCCGAGTCCATTTTGGGCGTCTGGGAAAATCTTCACAGCATTCACCCTTCAGGTGCATACACATTTTTTCAAAAGCATGTCGTTTTTTAGCTAGACAACTTATTTTCTCTTTTTCCACCTTTTTCCTTACTTGCCTTCTTCTTTTTTCTTATTTGCTCTCTTTTTCTTTACTTGCCCTCTTCTTTTTTCTTATTTGCTCTCTTTTTCTTTACTTGCCCTCTTCTTTCCCTTTTGTTCTCTTTTCTATTTCATTTTCTTTCCTTTTCTATTTTTATTTTTATCATGATTTTTTTTGTTTATTTCACCTATATACTTTTGGACGATGTTCCTAAACGAAGAACTCTACACAGTTCCAGAATTTCAAACATCATTGATAGTAGTGATATATAAATACTAACGCAACAATCTAAACAAAAATGTATGCGCTGTACAAATGACAATCGAAACAACAAAAACAAACGTTAGTCTCTCAAGTCAAAACAATAACATAGAATAAAAATGACAAAAGAAATATGAAAGAAAACATGAATCTGGGGATCTCCCAGTCACGTATCTCCACTCCCTCCCAAGAAGTCAAGCAAATCGGCCATCTCCTCATCCTCGTGGGCTTCTTCTCCATCGCCGGGAGCTTCTGGGGGTGCCTCTCCTGCTTGGGCCTCGGGCCAATCTCCGGGCCATGCAACCTCTGCCCTGAACTGGTCTGGAGTAGGGCATGAAAAAGAAGCGGAGCCCTGGCTCTGCATGCTAAGGCTCATCTGGTACAGACAGTCATGGGTCCGTACATGTGCTCGGTGGTTGGCCGCCTGCTGGCGAACCAAATGCCGTAAATACTGCTCCATGTCAAATGCCCCAGCCTGGCCAGCCTGATGAGGTGGTGGGGGCGCGCCTACGGCCTGTGGAGCATCACCCTGACCCTGTCTCTGGGTACAGTACTTCTCAATAAAAACCCGGGTGATGGGCGGCCGAATCACCTTGGTAGGTGCAACGGGGACTCCGAACGACTGGCAGAGTCCTGTGATCAGTGCGGGGAATCCCAGGGCCCTGTTGGACTTATCTGGGTCCAAAGGGTGCCTAGTGGGCGCCATACCTGCAAAAATATAGATGGCATCAGCGATCAACTGAGCCACATGGATGCTCATCCGTGTCAGGATGGCGTACACCAGCTGGCACTTCGGCATGGGGAGGTCGGAATTATGATCGGTGGGCAGGATGTTGCTAGGCAGCAGAGTCATCCATATCTGAGTCAGGGTGGTCATGTTGGTGCGCATGATCCGCACCCGTCTTCCGGCAGCAGTCCGGGCAAAATCCTGCCCCGGTATACATAGCAACTGGGCGATGGCCTCCTCATCGAACCCATCAGACCGGTTCCTCCTCTGGCCATACTCGCACTCCTGGCCCTCTTCTAACACCAACGGATATCCCAGGAGCTGGCCGATAGCGTCGACATCGAACGGGATCCACTGACCCCTAACCCAGGATCTCATGTCACGCACGCCCTCCTCTGTTGGCCAAGCATTGGCATAAAACTCAAGGACTATTTCTGGATCAAACTTGGCCATAGGAGTAACCAGTGGTGCCCACCGCCGGCGCCCTATTTCCTCCTGAAAATCAGTATACTCGTCGTCCCTGAGCTGGACGCGTCGCTCCCGGAGAAACGACCATCCCTTGATGGCTTCGAAGCGCTGCTGGTGTACAGCGCTCCTAAAGTGGTGACTGTCGTACTCTGGAGCGGAACTAGTTCCTTCGGCCGCCTTGTCCTTCCGGACCTCTTTGAGGCAAGCTTCCTCGGGGCCATTCCTGCGAAGGCAAACATTTGGAAAGTTAATTTTACCAGTGGGACACTACTCTTAAAGCAAAAATGGCATATAACCTCCTCCCATAAATACAAACATCAATGTAAATTTAGAGCAAGCTTATGCGCATATTTCCTTACGAACGTTCTCTTGCACAAGACATTCTATTAACTAAGAAAATGCACCCATATACAATCAAGGCAGCTTCGTTACCTAGATTATTTACACGTACTTCCAAGGTGTATTTGTTACTTACATCACACACATCTCCTTGGCTAAATTTACATACATGCATACTCAAAGCATTTTGGGATATCAAAAATTGCACATGTGCACATCTTGGTATTTCTAATACCTATACATACACAAGCTTCATGATGAATCTTGACTATCTACACAATAAGGTGCTACATTCCATGCTCTTTTCAAGTTTTTGCTACCTAAAGCCGCATGCCAATTCAAGTATATTTTCCTTTGCTGACTAAAATTGTATTCAAATTAAAGGGTATACATTTTTTTGTAATGTATTTTCTTTACATAACATGCAACATATTTATGTATATTTTTTTGTGAGACATTTTGACTACCAAAAATTATATGCACATACATCCAAGTATTTTGCTATCATACCCAAAGTGTAAATTGCCAAAGGTATTTTGCTACCTATTCTAAACCTACACATTCATGACGAGCAAAATTCCTAAACATCTAGGCGTAGGGAAATTATTGTAGCGTGGCCCATAGCTGATTGCTGGCCAAAAAGGGTAACTTTACCCAATATGCACCTCCTTTTGTGTTCTTTTTGCATAAAATTTTAGTTTCTAGGCCTAGGGTATATGTGGGGCAATTATTCTAGCCTTTTTTTTTCGGGATTGAATACATATTCCAAAAATAGAAAATATGCACAAACCAAAATACCCCATGGGTTGTTTCCTTACAAAAGTCACGCGCTAATGCCATTGAGGCATTTCACCGAACACTTGGTGGGCGCGCGTTTAGGCGTCAATAGCAAGAGAACGGGGACAATGTGGCATGTCCCATTGTTTCAAAATGCATTATAGGCCTAGGGCCATCCCATACCAACCCCTAATTCAACCTAATCAAGCAAGAAAACAAACCAAAATTGCCCCATATATTTGAGCACATTCCCACAATTTAGAGCACCAAAAGGAGATCAAAATACACCAATGAAAAGCTAGAAAGCCTAGGGATGGAACACTTACTTGTTGGTGATGAACAAAAGCGCAAAACGGAATAAAAAAATGCGAAGAAGGATGACCCTGGGGCTGCAAACTCGTCAATCCCGTGGGTATGGCTTTTGAAAGGGGGGGAAAAGAAGTTTTTGAATGTAAAAACGCCCCCCTTTCGTCATTCTTATAATTTGGTGCAGGGGTGGCTCGCCCAGGCGAGCCCAGCTCGCCCAGGCGAGCTAACCTGCATTTTTTTTTTTTTTTTTGAGGGGAACATTAACCATGTCCCCTCCCTTCTCATGGATTAGCATTTTGCCTAACTTGAACTTACTTAGGTTAGAATTAGGCGTTGATTACTTATTTTATTATTACTCTTTTCCTTTTTAAAACAAACAAATAGTAAAAGAAAGCTGCAAAATACAAAGGATACGGGGCTGCCTTGCAGCGACATTCCCTGCTTGTTTCGCACAGAGAAGGGCAACGATCGGTCGGTCGTGACCCCATCCCCGCTTGCGTTCATCCTTAAGTACCTGCAAGTAATAAACAACCAGGTATGGCCAATCTTGGCCGCATCATTACCCTACCTTGATTGGTTTCTGCCGTTCATGTTTTGTCTTCACTCCAGAAGGTAGCCCAAGGTGATCCTGCCCCTGTTTTACCACAACAATATACATGCGTATGCGTATGCGTATGCATGAATGTTTTCAAACGCAGAAAATTTAGGGAAAGTTGGTTCAGGTTCAATTCTAATTAAGCGCTTGGGGGATCCCATGAACTGAGCGGAAGGGCTCAGGCGATCACAAATTAACGCAAGGTGTGAAACTAACGTGAGGACTAAAAGCCTCAAATCCATGTTCATCTCTTTGAAAGATCGTAACAAGAGATACAACGGACCGGAAATCCCTGGGGGGAAATCTAGAAAACGCATAAAGATAGAGAACATGCAGCGACATCCTTAATTGCCCCAGCTTCTAAGCATAATATTGTTTGACGACATCAGAGTTCACGGGTGAAGGTAGCTCTTCGCCATCCATGTTGGTAAGCACCCAGGGCTCCTCCGGAGAAAGCCCTCTTC
>NC_038255.2:17747454-17788541 GCF_000004515.6 Glycine max | reverse complement strand
GGGCCCATTTCCCTCGGCGGTCCTTGACAGCATGGGACATTTTCTTTAGCACAAGGTCTCCCTCATGGAACCTGCGTAAGCGTACTTTCTTGTCGAACGCGCTCTTCATTCTTTGCTGGTACAAGCGCCCATGACTCATGGCCGTTAAGCGCTTACCCTCAATGAGGTTGAGCTGATCGTAGCGTGTTTGAGCCCACTCTGATTCCTTTAATCCGGATTGTTAGTGCTTAGCTTTACTGAGTTTTAAAAGATTGGCTAAAATTTTGTTAAAACATAAGCACTTAGACAATGAAGGAAAGCTGGAGTTGCTGCACATGATGTCCAACGTTATGTCAAGGAATCAGATTGGGCTGCACAATGCACAAGGCAAGATAAAATGTCAAATGAAGAATTGAAGCTGCAGGATCCACGATGTCGGATACGATGTCCAGGACATCCTGCCCGAAAATACTGGACACATAAATCTGTTATATCTTTAACAGATTAATGTGCAGTTAGCAACAAATTTGGCGATCTATCTTTAGGAACGAATTAAAAGATAATTAAAGTTCGAATTACAAACTTGAATAGTTCATTCAGGGATTAAAGATTAAAGATAAAAACTAAAAGATCAAACTTTATCTTTTAGATCTTTAAGTGCAGATTTTTCAGGAGAATGATAGATCTTATCCAGCGCAAGTTGTTGCAGCCCAGATACGCACACTGCTATATAAACATGAAGGCTGCACGAGTTTTCTACCAAGTCCGAGATTGAAAAGTTATTTTGTGAGTTTTGGGACTTGAGTGTTTTGTGAGCCACCTTGATGCTACCCTAACATCAAGTGTTGGACCTGAGTGTGTAGAGTTGATCTCTATTGTTCAGAGAGCAATCTCTGGTGTGTCTTTGATTTATTTGTAAACACGGGAGAGTGATTGAGAGGGAGTGAGAGGGGTTCTCATATCTAAGAGTGGCTCTTAGGTAGAGGTTGCATGGGTAGTGGTTAGGTGAGAAGGTTGTAAACAGTGGCTGTTAGATCTTCGAACTAACACTATTTTAGTGGATTTCCTCCCTGGCTTGGTAGCCCCCAGATGTAGGTGACGTTGCACCGAACTGGGTTAACAATTCTCTTGTGTTATTTACTTGTTTAATCTGTTCATACTGTCAAATATAATCTGCATGTTCTGAAGCGTGATGTCGTGACATCCGGTACGACATCTGTATGACACGGTCATCTTTTGGATAATCTTTTTGATATTCTTATTGGCTGCTTCCACGGCTCCATTCATCTTTGGCCGGTAGGGTGTGGAATTGTGATGCTGGATTTTAAACTCCTCGCACATTTCCCCCATCATCTTGTTATTCAAGTTGGTGCCGTTGTCCGTGATAATCTTTCTTGGCAAACCATATCGGCAGATGATCTCCTTCTTAATGAACCTGACCACCACATTCCTCGTGACATTGGTATATGAAGCTGCCTCGACCCACTTGGTGAAATAATCTATTGCTACGAGGATGAAGCGATGACCATTCGAGGCCTTGGGCCCAATGGCCCCGATGACATCTATTCCCCACATGGAGAAAGGCCAAGGGGCGGACATGACATTCAGGGGATGCGGTGGGGCATTGACATTATCCGCGAATGTTTGACATTTGTGGCACTTCCTCACATTGACACAACAATCACTTTCCATGGTAAGCTAGTAATAACCTGCTCTTAAGATCTTCCTGGCCATAGCATGCCCGTTGGCGTGCGTTCCAAACGAGCCCTCATGGACTTCCTCGATCATGTGATTTGCCTCCTTGGCATCCACACATCGCAGGAGTGTCATGTCGTGATTTCTCTTATACAGTGTGCCTCCGCTCATGAAGAAACTGGCTGCCAACCTCCTCAATGTCCTTTTATCGTTGTCGGCAATCTCTGGCGGGTATTCTTTGCTTACGACATACCGCTTGATGTCGTAATACCAAGGCTTTCCGTCCCGTTCCTCTTCCACTTGGCAACAATGTGCGGGTTTGCCACGACACTGAAATTCAATGTAGGGTAGGTCCCCGTGCGGTGTTAGCTGGAACATAGATGCCAACGTAGCAAGTGCATCCGCCATTTGATTTTCCTCGCGGGGAACATGATGGAAGGAGATCTCATCGAAAGTCTTAGCCAATTCCTTGATGTAGGCTTTGTAGGGTATCAGCTTGGGATCTCTAGTTTCCCATTCCCCTCTCAGCTGATGGATTACCAACGCTGAGTCGCCGTACACCTTGAGTAGTTTGACATCGGAGTCAATTGCTGCCTGGACGGCTAGGGCACATGCTTCATATTCGGCCATGTTGTTGGTGCAGTCGAATCCTAGCCTGGCTGTGAAAGGTACACATTGATTGTCCGGAGAGATCAACACTGCCCCAACGCCATGACCTAGAATGTTTGACGCTCCGTCAAACCATACAGTCCATTTGTCCCGATCTTCGTCCAACTTTTCCTCGAACAAGGCCATGATGTCCTCATCCGGGAATTCCGGGTGCATGGGCTGGTAGTCGTTAAGAGGCTGTTGGGCCAAATAATCTGCCAAAGCGCTTCCTTTTATCGCCTTTTGGGTGACGTAGACTATATCAAACTCAGATAGCAAGACTTGCCACCGGGCGATTCGTCCTGTGAGAGCTGGCTTTTCAAAGATGTACTTGACCGGGTCCATTTTGGATATCAACCAGGTAGTATGGCTCAGCATGTACTGCCTTAAGCGATGGGACGCCCATACTAAAGCACAACACGTTCTTTCGAGCAAGGAGTAATTCATCTCACAGGTCGTGAACTTCTTACTTAGGTAGTAAACAGCGCGCTCTTTCTTCCCGGATTCGTCATGTTGCCCCAGCATACACCCCATTGATTCGTCCAAGACTGTCATGTACAAAATGAGAGGCCTTCCAGGTACTGGTGGCATAAGCACGGGAGTATTCATTAGGCACTTTTTGATCCTTCCAAAAGCCTCTTGGCAATCCTCATTCCACCGATCAGTTTGGTTTTTGCGCAAGAGTTTAAACAACGGCTCACAAATGGCGGTGAGCTGCGATATGAATCTGGCAATATAATTCAAACGCCCCAGGAAACCTCGGACTTGCCTCTCTGTACGGGGTTCCGGCATCTCAAGGATAGCCTTCACTTTTTCGGGGTCTACCTCTATCCCTTTCTGGCTTACAACGAAACCAAGCAATTTCCCTGATTTGACCCCAAAGGTACACTTAGCGGGGTTCAACCTTAATTGATATTTCTTAAGCCTTTCGAACAACTTCTGCAGGTTGACAAGGTGTTCTTCCTCAGATTTAGATTTAGCAATTATGTCGTCCACGTAGACCTCGATCTCTTGATGCATCATATCATGGAACAAAGCTACCATGGCCCGTTGATAAGTTGCCCCGGCATTCTTGAGTCCAAAGGACATCACCTTGTAACAAAACGTTCCCCACAGGGTGACGAAAGTAGTCTTTTCCATATCCTCGGGCGCCATCTTTATCTGATTGTAACCAGAGAAACCGTCCATGAAGGAAAATAAAGCGAAATTGGCCGTGTTATCTACGAGGATATCGATGTGTGGTAAAGGAAAATTGTCCTTGGGACTGGCCCGATTCAGGTCCCGATAATCTACACACATTCGTACTTTCCCATCTTTTTTAGGAACTGGTACGATGTTGGCAACCCATTCTGGATACCGAGCGACGGCCAGAAATCCAGCGTCAAATTGCTTCTTCACTTCTTCTTTTATCTTCAAGGATGTTTCGGGCTTCATCCTCCTCAATTTCTGTTTTACCGGGGAACACCCGGGATTTAGAGGTAATCGGTGCTGCACAATGTCAGAACTCAAACCGGGCATATCTTGGTATGACCAAGCAAAGATGTCTTGGTAGTCTTTTAGCAGGATTATTAATTCTTCACGGATAGGTGCGGTAATGCCTGTACCTATCTTTACTTCCCTCTTTCCACTGCCAATTCCTAAGTCTACTAGCTCTGTTTCTTCTTGATGAGGCCCCATTTCTTGGTCCTCATGGGCGACCATTCTTTCTAGTTCCGAAGGAAGTCCCACATCCTCATCTCCTTCATCTTCCGTTTGATTCATTTCTTGCTCGAAGTTGATAGACGGGTCCCAGGTATTAGTACCTTCGGGGGACTCGCCATCGAATCTGCCGTTTTAGAAAAAGAAGTAAACATGCAAATGAATGAGAATGGGTAGAGACCAGGAACAGATGAAGAAAGATCCTTGTATTATAAATTCAAAAACAAAAGACACAAAGCCTTAACAAAATGAAAACTCTAAAGCCTAGGCCCAACTATAGAGCTTTTAAAACCGTAAAGGTTTACATTATGCTTGTTGCGTAAATGCCGGGGCGTTCCTCCACTCGCCAATTTCCCAGCTGGAAATCAGGAGGGCATGGTCGTACCAAATCCAAAGTACTCGGAATATCATCTTCGCATATCGCGAACGCTTGACCTTTGTCTCCCGAACCCGCGCTTATAAAGCTTCTACTTATGTGGCAGGGCGGGCTTCCTTCACCTTCTTGTCTCCAACGTGAACTTTGACCATTGTTCTTCCTTCCCGCGATGCTTCTTTTCATGTCCGCCTGAGTGGGCTCATAGCCTAAACCATACTTCCCACGATTTCCTTGGGTATTTATCAGGCTAGTTATGCCGCCGTTGTTTTTTCCTAAACCCATCCCGGGTTCATAACCGTTCCCCAACATAACTCGGGCCATCATTACCGCTGCATCGGACAGACAAGGCTGCCCAAAGAGGGAGTCCACGGAGGAAATGCTGACCACCTCAAAAGACTGGAAAGCAGTTTCTAACGATTCTTCTGCGGCTTCCACATAAGGCATGGAGGATGGGCAGCTTACCAAGATATCTTCCTCGCCTGACACGATGACCAAGTGCCCCTCCACTACGAATTTCAGCTTTTGGTGGAGTGTAGACGGCACGACTCCCACTGAGTGGATCCACGGGCGCCCCAACAGGCAGCTGTAGGGGGGGTTAATATCCATTATTTGGAAGGTGACTTGACAGGTGTGAGGGCCTATTTGTACTGGGAGATCGATCTCTCCCCTAACCTCTCGGCGAGTGCCGTCGAAGGCCCGAACCACCATTGAACTTGGTTTTAAGTGGGAAGCATTGAATGGTAACTTCTCCAAAGTGCTCTTAGGCATCACGTTTAAACTGGAACCATTATCGATGAGCACCTTGGCTACGATATGGTCCATACACTTGACTGATACGTGTAAAGCCTTATTATGCCCTCTCCCCTCGGCGGGGATTTCTTCTTCGGCGAAGGCAAGATAGTTGTTGGCAGTGATATTGTTGACCAGCCCTCCGAAACCTTCTACCGAGATATCTTGGGCCACGTGAGCCTCGTTCAGCACTTTTACTAGTAGAGCCCGATGAGGCTCGGAACTCATAAGTAACTCCAACAGCGAGACCCTAGCCGGGGTTTTGTTGAGCTGTTCGATAACCTTGAATTCGCTCTGCTGAATTATCCGAAGGAACTCGCTGGCTTCCTCTAGCGACACCTCCTTTCTACCATCCTTTTTCTCCGGGGGCCCCTTTGCTGGAATATCTTTATTCGAAGCGTGGGGTGCTTCGCCATCTTGTTCCTCCACCACTTTTCCTTTTCCCTTGACGTCGGCGGGTTGGACTGGTAGGTCCGGAGGTGCGAACACACGACCACTACGGGTCATTCCACTCAGTCCCGTGATATTTGTTACTTTAGCTGACAGCGAGCTGACGTCAGTGACTTCTTCTTCCTTCTTCCCCGGAGGTGTATATCTCCACGGGACCGCGTGACTATTTTGGTACGGGAAAGGAACAGGTTTGGCCATTAAGGGGTGTCCGGGCTTTTGCGAAGCTGCGCTTTTAGTGAAGTATATCACCAAGGGCTTGGGCTTCGCAACACCGCTCCCTTCCGTAGATTGCATGCATATATGCTGCTCTTCTTTTCCTTCAATGCCGACTTCCAGTCGACCTTGATCTATCATCCGCTGTAACAATTCCTTTACTTCCAAACACGTCTCCATGTCATGCATCTCGCCGGAATGTAGCAGACAGGAATCCTCCTTACACCCACTATGGGGAATCACACCTCCCTTTTGTAGGGCCTCAAAGATAAACCTCCTAGGGGTTGCCACATCCCTTAAAGGTTTAGACCTGTGCGGTCCATCGGATTCAACTGCATTAACTGCTCCCCCTCCATGATTGGCGAGCGGGTTGGTTCTCACATTGGGCCGATCCTCTTGGAAAGTCAGCCATCCAGCATCCATTAAATGTTGGACCTTGTACTTAAGGGCCAAGCATTTTTCGACGGAATGCCCCGGGACACCCCCATGGTACTTGCAAGTTGCGTTAGGGTCATACCACTTCAGGAAAGGGGGTTCGAGGACCCTTCCGGGAGTTATCACGGCCAAATGATTGGCGATGAGGGATGGTAGAAGATCTTCGTACGTCATTGGGAGCGGGGTGAATTCCGGCAATGGCCTCGGAGGGAAGTTCCTTGTCGTGTTGGAATTACCGGCCGGTCGAGTCGTGTTCGGAGTTGGAACTTGGGGAGCTTCCCTCTGGGTGGGTGCCTTAGGCTGCACGGGTGTTGAACTAGAGGCGTTCCCAGCATGAGCCGAGAAGCTTGGGTGATGTTGCGCGTACTGATGGGTACCATGAGGTGCTTGCTGGGGTTTGACCCACGCGGGTGTTGAAGAGACGGCATGGGCATCTCCTTCCTTCCTTTTTGCCCCTGTTGCCCCGATTCTTTTGGCATTCACGTTTGTGGAGGAAACGTAATCAAACTTTCCTCTTTTCAATCCAACCTCGATTCTTTCCCCGGCAAACACCAGATCCGCAAAGCTGGACGGCATGTAACCCACTAGCTTCTCATAGTAGAACACTGGCAGAGTGTCTACCATCATGGTGATCATCTCTCTCTCAACCATGGGAGGAGCTACTTGTGCCGCCAGATCCCTCCATCGCTGCGCATATTCTTTAAAGGTTTCACCCTCTTTCTTGAACATATTCTGCAGTTGAGTACGGTCAGGAGCCATATCAGAATTGTACTGATACTGCCTTAGGAAGGCGGTAATCAGATCCTTCCAAGTACGGATACGGGAAGCTTCCAAATTAGTGTACCACACTACCGCAGCTCCGGCCAAGCTATCCTGAAAGAAGTGTATCAACAGCTTTTCATCTTTAGAGTGGGCGCCCATCTTACGGCAGTACATTTTGAGATGGTTTTTGGGACAAGTCGTCCCTTTATACTTGTCGAAGTCCGACACTTTGAACTTCGGGGGAATAACAACATCGGGTACTAAGCAAAGATCCGTCATGTCTGCAAACGGATAGTCCCCAAATCCTTCCACAGCCCTCAATCTTTCCTCAAGGAGATCGAGCTTCCTCCTTTCTTCAGTTGCCGGGGGCGGCCCTTCCATGGACAAAACTATTGGCGAAGCTGCGATGTTGGGTTGAGGCAACGTGCCTGGTGCCGGCCCTTCGGGGATCGGGGGATAGAACTCGACATCCCTTCGAGCATAATCTTGAGGGTCCTTATGGACTTCGTCGGGCTGCTGAGGAGGTTCTCTTTCATGGACGGGAGAAGCAATGTGGCCCGCATCTTCTTGCAAGACGGGTGGTGAATAGTTGGGCGGCAATCCATAAGGGTAAGCCGCTCGGTTGTATCCCAGGTGAGGGCTGCCATCGTGCCCCAGTGTGTCCCTTCCCCGTCCTACTATGTTTGAGGGAGGATGGTGCGTAGTTGCCAAGAGAGTCGGGTCTGCTTCGGCAGCCGAACTGACAGCGGCGGCAGTGGCCGCGTTCTTCTCCATGAGCTGCTTCATACCTAACATGGCCTCCATCATGGAGGCCATTTGTTCTTTCAGAGCCGACATGTCGGCTTTCATCTGTTCCTGCGTCTCCTCTTGATCACCCATCGTTCTAGATTTGGATTTGGTGCGATAGGGATCCCTTGCGGCGCGTTTAGTTATGGTGTTTTTCCCTAAAAAACCAAACGTGAGGAGTGGGTAAAGAAAGAAAACGCATGCTAGAGATGAGATGTAGGAGTGATTTGATTTGCACAAGCTTTTTGGAGTAGAAACATGGGACCAACTCATTTTATTTCAAAAAGGAAGTCATATCTAGTCAAGGTCTGAGAGACCATACAAGTTTCCTAACGATTTCTAATTATGTGGGCCATTAAGTCTATCATATGCTGACAATAGCCGAGAAGCCCATGAATCTCTTCGGGGGCGGAGTAGGTGTCTGCCATCGCCTTGGCCTTGGCTAACAATCGGGGAAGTTCTTGACTCCCGTTCAAGGTAAGAGCAAACCGATCCATCCACATGGTTGCCTCTTGGTGTAAAGAGTCGATCACCCTTCCTCTAGCCTCTTTTTCCGCGTATACTTGGGCATACTCATCCGCGATTCTATGCTCGTGGGCCGTGGCTAGACCTAACTCTTCTTGGTACTTGGCGATGATAGCTAGCATGTTGGTCTCCGTCTCGCATAAACGCTGAGACAAGCTTCTTTTGGACCTTGAACAGGCAACTAACGCCTCTTTCAAAACCATGCTATGTGCTCGCGACTGGTCCCTTTCTTCCTTTCGCAACTTGAGTTCACTATTGCTACCCCATAGAGCTCCGCGAAATTTGTTCCGGCCATACTCTTCCTTGCGAGCCCTCTTGGTCTCTTGTTCAAGGGCTCTTGCGGTAATTGCATTCTCTTCCCGTAACCCGGCACACTCCTTCCGAACGTGTGTAGCAGCCAACTTGAACTTCTCCTTGGCGAGTTTTGCCTTTCCTAACTCGCTTTTGAGAGCTTGGACTTCTTCGTCCTCTTCCGGTGCTTCAAAATTCTCTTCGCTGACGACTTTTAACTTGGCGAGCCAATCTAAACCTCGTATGCGAACTTTCAGCCATTCGTGGTACCCACCAATGATGCCATTACAAATGCCTCTAAGCTCTTGATCTTTCCTTAACGGGGTTTCCCATGCCTTATGGATTCTTTGTATAGTCTTGGAATTTTGTGCGCCGAGATCCCTCACAAGGAAAGGAGACATGCTTTCTTCCGTCGGTGCTCCCCTCATGGGGTACCCTAGTTGTCTTATAGCGAGCGCGGGATTGTAGTTAATACAACCCCTCGTTCCTACCAGCGGAATGTTTGGGTATCTTCCACATGAGAAAAGGACTCCTTCTTTTCCTTCCTTCCATCGGGGGAACCAACTGATTGTTCTACCTCCTATCCCGGCCAAGAGCTGGTCCCAATCTATTCTCCTCTTTTCAGTACACGAGCGATGGCTCAGGAGCGGACATGGATGTCTTGTGTCTTGTTGGAATAAGTGTGAAACCAACCAAACACAGAGGGCGGGTAAGCAACAGATGATCCGTGCGCTACTCTTTTCGCACCTTCGGTCAAATGTATCAAATAGATCTGCCAAGACAGCTACCACCGGACTTTCCTTGCTATGGTGGTAGGCAAGGAAAGCGTCGATTGCTGCTAGGTCTACCAAACCATCCACGTTTGGAAAGAGGACGACCCCAAAAATTAGCAAAGCTAACACATCCATAAACGGGACCTAGTCTCCTTGATTGGCCATACCCCTCGCCTTGTCTTCTAGGTACTTCTGTGGTAGGCCCGCTATGCCGTTCCGAGTCTGTTTTATGCGGTCCAAACCTCTTGCTGAACCCTTGACCACAGTTGCAATTCTGCTCAAAGAGGGGAGACATCCGGAGGAAAGATATGGTTTTCTTCCCCCGAGAGGACATCCTAGAATTTCTTCAAATTCTTCAATGGTTGGTACTAATTGGAAGTCTCCGAATGTGAAGCATCTCAAAGGCTGGTCGTAGTATTGGGTGAGTGATGCAATGGCTTCTATGGACACCTCTGCTATGGTCAACTCTAAGTTCTTTCCGTAAGTCTTGCGGAAGGCTTGCATTTGGAGGGGTTCCATTAACCGCCCTAATTCCTTGATGCTGGTGGTATCTGGGCTTTTGACCTTGACTTGGTAGAACCTCTTGCCGGTTTGATTTGTTCCCATGCTTACTAAAGTGAGACAAAAGCTGGTGCAAATCAAAACTCCGATATCTCATGGGTGGGATGGATGAATGCATGAAGAAATGCATATGACACAGATGCAATTTACGAATACGGGGGTCCGGGGAATTTGTCACCTTCTTAGATACGACATCTAGGGGTAGCGAAATGCCCCAACGCACGTTTTTAAGAAGGCGACACGGACCCTCCGTTGGTTTGTTTACAGTAGGGATCAAGACAGAACCCATATGCAATGCCTATGCAAAAGACACAATGCGGGAATGTGCACAGTATGACAATATTTACCGAACATAAGCAAAAGGGTATATGATACTCATGCATGGCAGTGTGAAAAATGGCACGCAGCGTGTTTGCTTCGTGCCCCTATTGAAGGGACCTATAAGGGAGAGAACTAACTAGGCTTTTAGCAATAATTCCCAAGGTAGTTATATCTCTCTTGATGGTTTCTAGAGGTATCATCCCCTTTCACGAACATATTGTAGCAGTAGGGACTACTAGCAACAATAGGTTTTCAAAGAGAAAAGCTCTAGATGAGGGTTCACTGTAATCAAGCAAGTCGGAGACCTAGCATGATTACAGATTCACCTCCACTCCTTATGCTCCCATGAACCCGGGTATAGGGCCCTTTTTCACTCACAGTGTGTGCAAATAGTGTTGGTGTTTGTGTGCATCAAATGAATAAATATTTACTTCATGCATACATTTAAAACGCACTAAAAGCAACAAAGAGTTTATATACACAAGAACATAATGAAAGGAAACCAACAAAGGGGTAAGTCACGGTAAAACATTGCACAAAATTAAATGGCCTAACTCTCTAAAAACAGTCCCCAGTGGAGTCGCCAACTGTCGCAACCTACCCTTCGGCGGGAGGGCGACGCGTGACTCGCGGGATGCGTGTTCCACGAAAGGAATACGCGCGGAGTCGCCACCAACGTTTATTTGAGGAAAACGTCGGAAAAACCGGAAAAGACGCGATCTACGAACTTTTAAGTGAAAGGTTCGGGAGTTGTATTTACGCACGGGGAAGGTATTAGCACCCCACACGTCCGCCCCAAGGGACGGCAGCCTTTAATCGAATGTGCAAACATGACTTTGATTTTTACGTTCCTTTTTATGTCCTTATATCCTTTTATACCCTTTTTATATTTTTCCCCTTTTTTGTGGTCGACAAGGGTGTTTCCCTTTGCTCCTACGTATTCCTCAATTTGGGATGAGAAAATCAGACCTACGTAGTTCTTTCTTTATCAAGTGATTCTTTTTTACTTTAAGAGGTGATCATTTTAAGGCGTTGGACCTTAAAAATGATCCATTTTACTTAGTGAGGAAATGAAATGACAAACTTCAAAAGCCTATTTTTTATGGACGAGCTTGACTAGGCGAATTGATTTTAGCCTTTTAGTTTCACTTTAGTTATTAATCAATTCGATTAAGAGTGAGAAATCCCAAAGAGAAAACGTCCACTTGATTTTCCGCTTCATTTTACTAAAAGATGTCTTTTTGATTATTATATTATTTTTTACCTCTTTTTGATTTCCAACGTGGTTACGGCACGACCGAACGGTCGGAATTTATTTTAACCGAAGTTAATGGATAATACAATTCAAACGTTCGGTGGAAATTTATTTTATTTTTAAGTTAAGCGAGGAATGACTTAAGTAAAATGGCTTAAGCACGTCAACAGGGGGTATAAAAAGTAAACAAAACGAGAATAAAAATGCACGAAACACAATGTGGACCACTACGGGTACATAGAATGAATCGAAAAGCTTGGTTCGAGGTACTTACCCGTTGAAGATCGAAGAACGATGAAGAACGAATGAAGAACGTCGAAGAACGGTTGAAATCTTTGCGAAATTCCTCACGGAAAACGTTACGGAAACGTTTCGGAAGCGCCTCGGCTTAGATTTTCTTCACGGAAACAATTTTTCCAAGCAAATTCGAAAGAGAGAGAAGTGCCTAAGGGGCTGAACCCCTTCCTTCTTGCCTTCCTCCCCTATTTATAGCAAAATAGGGGAGGTGGTTGCCGCCCAGCTCGCCCAGGCGAGCTGGGTTGCTTCCTCCAGAAGCAATCGCCTTCTGGAGGAATATTCCGGAGGGCCCAAGTGGGCCTGGGTGCTATTTGCACCCCCATTTGGGTGCTATTTGCACCCCCATTTTTACTAAGTACACCCCCCTCTGCTGTTTTTTGGTGATTCTTTTTTCGTAAAGTTACGGAAACTTACGAATTTCATAACGATACTTGTTTTCTTTCCGTAATGTTACGGAACCTTGCGGATTACATAATCATCCCCTTTTTGACTTACGGAATGTTACGGAACCTCACTTAATTATGCAACGATGCCTCCATTTGATTTCCGGTGTGTCACGGAAACTTACGGATTGTGCATCAATATTTTTTTGGTTTTTCGGCATGTCCTGGAATTTCACAAATTGCCTAATGATGGGTGCCAAGCACCTCACGAGGACCAAAGAATGGTCGCACGTCATCGAGCAAAGGTCCCCGGACGAAATTAGGGTATGACAGGCCCCTTTTC
The DNA here is from genome assembly GCF_000004515.6 of Glycine max. Taxonomy (NCBI): domain Eukaryota; kingdom Viridiplantae; phylum Streptophyta; class Magnoliopsida; order Fabales; family Fabaceae; genus Glycine; species Glycine max. Next base: position 17,775,961 of record NC_038255.2, on the reverse strand, counting down.
AACTCACCGTGTGTACAATTAGTGTTGGTGTTTGTGTGCATCAAATGAATAAATATCTATCTCATGCATACATTTCAAAAACACACTAAAAGCATCAAAGAGTTATATATAAGAACGTAAAAGAAATAAAAGGAAACCGACAAATGAGGAAGTCATGATATTGCACGAGATTAGAAGGCCTAACTCTCTAAAAACAGTCCCCAGTGGAGTCGCCAATTGTCGCAAGCTACCCTTTGGCGGGAGGGCAACGCGAGGGCTCACGAGTGCATCTTCCATGGGAGGAAAATGTGCAGAGTCGCTACCAACGTTTATTCGAGGAAAACGTCGGAAAAACCAGAAAAAGGTGGTCTACGAACTTTAATTGTGAAAGGTTCGGGAGTTGTTTTTACACATGGGGAAGGTATTAGCACCCCACGCGTTCGTCACAAGGGACGACAACCTTTTAATCAAGTATGCAAATATGACTTCAAAATTATGTATTTTTCCCTTTTTATGTTTTTATGTCTTTTTATGCCTTTTTGTATTTTTTATCTTTTTGTGGTCGACAAGGGTGTTTCCCTCGCTCCTACGTATCCTCAATTGTGATGAGGAAATCAGACCTACGTAGTTCTTTTAGAACTAAACGTTGGTTAAGTTGTTTTGATCTTTTTCCACAAGATCTATTTTAACCGAACAAAAGTCGTTTAAGGCGTTGGACCATTAACGATCTCTTGGGGTGGTCGACAAAAATGGGGCTTTTGCTCCTACGTATTCTCAATTGCAATGAGGAAATCAGACCTACGTAGTTCTTGCAAAAGCGGTAAAGTTACATGTTAATTTTATGATTTTGAACAGTCCATGTTAACCGATAAAAGCAAAGAGGACCGTTTAAGGTGTTGGACCTTAAAACGATTTCAAGTGATTTTTGCAGACAAAGCTTGATTTGTGAGTTGATTTTAGCCTTGGTTTCACTTTGATTATTAGTCAATTAATTCAAGGAAACTTTCAAAGAAAAACGTCCGATTGATTTTTCTTGATTATTTTATTATTATTTTTTTTCATGATATTTTGATTATTTTATTATTATTTTGGTTTTTTTGGTTTAACCGAGGTTACAGCGTGAACGATCGGTTAGATTTTGTTTTAACAGTGATTAAACGAGATTACAACACAAATGATCGGTTGAAATTCATTTTATCATTTATTAGGTGAGAAAACGGCTTAAATAAACAGTTAAAAGCTCGTTAAAAATGGAAGAAAAGAAAACCGAAAGTGAACGAAATAAAGATGAAAGCCAACAAAACAAGAAATGAATTGAAAGTGTCAGATTCGAAAACTTACCGGTTGAAGAACGAAGAACGGATGAAGAATAGCGGAAAGCCTTCACGGATTTGCTTATGGAAACGTCTCGGAAGCATTACGGAAGCACCTCGGCTTGGATTTTCTTCACGAAAACAATTTTTTCACCCAAAACAGCTGAAATGCATAGCCAAGGGGGTTAGGGATCATTTGGAAAAACCTCCCTTCGCCTATTTATAGGAAAAGGGGGGAGGAGGTTGCCGCCCAGCTCGCCCAGGTGAGCTGGGTTGCTTCCTCCTTAAGTAACCCAGCTTCCAAAATACTTTGGAAGGGCCCAGATTCGAAAATTTGAAAATTACTATTTGCACACCCATCCTAATAAGTTCACCCCCCTTTTTTCGTAATTTACGGAAAAGTTACAGAAGCATATAGGACTTGACTTTCTTCTTTTTTTCTCTTCCTTCTCACCCATATTAAGTGAAATATGCTTATTTAGGGTTGCAAAAGCATTACGGAAGCCCCAGAAGCATGTAGGACTTGATTTTCTTCTTTTTCCTCTTCCTTTTCACCAATATTAAGTGAAATATGCTTACCCAAGGTTTTCAGAAATTTTACGGAAGCCCCGGAAACCATTTTTCAACAAAACGTGGAGGATCTTGATAAGTTCACCCCCCCTTTGCTAAATACACTCCCGTTTATTTACACACACCCCACTTTGCTAAACACACTCCTATTTTCGTATTTTTGACCAGTTTATTCCCGAAACATCTCGAAACTTTACGGATTATGCAACAATACTCTTTTTGCCCCTCTAGAATATTACAGGACTTTACAGATTATGCAACAATGCTCTTTTTGACTTCCAGAATGTTGCGGATCTTTACAGATTGCGCAACAATGCTTGTTTTGATTTCCGGAATGTTGTGAGACTTTACGGATTACACATCGATAGGTGTTAAACATTTTGAGGTGGTCAAGCGAAGGCCGCATGCCAACAAATAATGGTCCCCAGACGAAATTAGGGTATGACATATCCTTTGCACCCTTTGTGAGCTAAATTACATTTTCAAAATTGAACCCTGAACTTGAATGAATATCTCCAGATACCTTGCTTAGATTCTAGGAGAGTAGATGGTTCAAGGCAATTTGCCCCAAATTTGGGGAAGTTAACCGGGATGTAAAGTGGAAGGTAAAGCACATCAACACACATAACAAATAAGTTGTGTTTAAAAGAAAAAAGAAATCAAAGAAAGTGTGTGTTGTTGTAATAAGGTCAAATGCAAGTTAAAGTGAAAGGCTAGTGAGTAAGCTAATTGTATTGAAAAGACTACTTGGATAAGTCTAGGATTTGTGCTCTCTTAGAATCTAAGCCTTTGAATCCTAGAAAAACCAATTATTTTTGTAGCCAAGCCTCACTACAAGCATGTGAAAGTCCTTCTGATTCTATTTATGCATTTTTTACTTTAAGGCATGAGATGAAGTACAAAGATTAGACCTCTCGCTAGTTGTTATTGATGAATAGCTTAAGCACTTGTGCTTAAGTGAAACATTAGCCGTGAGACTGTGGTTTAAGATACTTTCCTTAATATCTGTCTTGTGCCTAACTTCATCTGATTGTACAGGATACATTATGTTCTTCTCTTTGAATAACTGCATGCTTTGTGAAAGACAGGTGATGAGGGTATTTTGCTTCATTCTTTTATCATGCAATCAATAGTTTTTGTAGCATACACCTTTGTAAATAGTCATTGCATATTCTTATCACTTGGGGACCAGTGAGTTGTTCTTTATTTGCTTGAGGACAAGCAAAACTGTAAATTTGGGAGAGTTGTTAGTCGATGAATACGACTAACTTTTGTGTAAGAAATATGTGCAAATTGTATCTAACTCCACCCATTTATAGTCATTTTGTAGTGCTGTAATTAATTTTTGTTAAATATAGGCAATAAGTACTTAGTACTCCAATTTTGTGCATTTAATAATCATTCCCTTTCAATTTCAGGTTAATTAGGCAAGTTTGTGAAGTGCTGATTTTGATATGCTCGCTAAGCCAATCTGTCGGCTTAGCGAGCCATCCGCTGAGCGCACCACTCTTATGGCTGAGCGCGAGGAAGAATCTGGAAGAAGGATGAGTTGTACATGCATGCTAAGCGAGAGCTTATCCCACTAAGCACACCGCTTGCATCCATCCACTAAGCTAGAAGACGCGCACTAAGCCGAAATTTACTTTAATGTGCTAAGTGAGCCAGCATCGCATAAAGCGCGAGAGCACCAACGAGACCACCTATTTAAGCCTGGAATCAGAAATAGAGGGGAAGTTTGGGCTTTTCCTTGAGCTTCTGCATTTTTAGATATTTCTAGAGAGAGAGAGGTCTAAGTTCCAGAGAGTTTTGAGAGATTTTGTGTTGGACAAGTGGCCTTAGATATCTTAAGAAGGCGGGGGGGGGGGGGGTTGAATTAAGATATTACAACTTATTTCCCCAATTAAAAATTCTATTTCACTTTCTATTCAAGTTATAAATTCCCTTAATAATGAATTTCTTAAATATTGATTCAAATAGAACAATTTGAATACGAATATAAAACAATAATAAATAAAGGAGTTTAAGGGAAGAGAAAATGCAAACTCAGACTTATATTGGTTTGGCCACACCCTTGTGCCTACGTCCAGTCCCCAAGCAACCCGCTTGAGAGTTCCACTATCTTGTAAATTCCTTTTACAAGTTCTAAACACACAAGGACAACCCTTCCTTTGTGTTTAGAATTCTTTCACAACAAGAGACCCTTGGTCTCTTAATCCCTTTTCAGAATAAAGAAGAAGAAAAGAAGAAATCTCTCTTGAAAGAGATAGATTGAACAATTTGAGCACTCAAATAATTCCTTATTGAATCACAAGTAATTTGGCCAAGGAATTTGTAAGAGGATAAAACGATTTTGCTTTATAAGAGGATAAGACCTTTTTGTTCTGAAAAACTCTTAGCAAATTCGTGTCTCAAGTCACATATATATAGGCCTTTGATAGCCATTCAAGAACCACATAAAAAGATGTGACTGTTGAGAATATTTTCTGAAAATCTGCTCTAGTAATCGATTACCATATATGTGTAATCGATTACAAGCTTTAAAATTTGAATTAAAATGTTCAGAAACTGCTGGTAATCGATTACCATATATGTGTAATCGATTACACAGGGCAAATTTTGAATTCAAATTTTAATAGCTGTTGTAAATCAGTTTTGGCCACTGGTAATCAATTACATCCTCTGGTAATTGATTACCAGAGAGTAAATTTCTTGTAAAAGACTTTTTAATTTAATTTTCTTGGCCAAACCTTTTGCTACTTCAATTGGAATTCCCTTCTTATTTAATATACCCTTTCTAAGACTCTATAGACTGTCTTGATCATCTATCTTGAATATCTTTAATTGCTTTGTCTTGAATAAAGCTTTGAGACGCATGTGATCTTTTGGCATCATCAAAACATCGGCTTGATCCTTTGTCTACATTTTGTTGTGCGAAGATTGGCAGAGAACTGAGCTTGAAGAGGAAGCCATTCTGAGAGCATGAGATGAATCTACGAGTGATTGGGAGGTTCTAGAGGTGGAGGAGACATCCCCACTACTTGTATTTCTGCAATCCTTCATTTTTCTCTTCTCTTTGTTGTAAAGGAAGCTTCCCAGATATGGAGAGCTAAATCCTCTGTTAGTTCTTCCTTGTAGGTACTTGATGTAAATACCTTTATATCTATTTAACGATGTTTTATGTGTTCTATGTGCTATTAGTACGACATTTTAGTAGGCTTTTGGCTTGATCACGTAGATGCATGCTTTGTTAGGATCATTCAACAGTGGGAACTGGTCTGATTCTTAGAACTTGATAGGACAGGGCTAGTTTATCGTATTATCATGAGGGATCGGGGTACGATAACCTAGTTGTTTGTATGTTTGTCTTAATGCGGTTCTGTTCAAGTTTAGTTCAACAAGAGGGATCTGAGGACGATGCTTGATCAGGATTAGGCTAGACTATCACGAAGGATCGGGGTTTAGCATTTCAGGAGACATCATAGAACACATGAGCATTGTTAAGTAGAGAATATCCTTATAACATCATGTACCTAATAGGAAGACCAACACGTTGTCTACTTGTCTTTACACATCATTACTCACGTGATTTTCTTTTTTAATAGTTAGTTTACATACCTGTTCATAGTCCATGCATATCTTTTCATACAAGACACCTATTCACTGAATATAGCTTTACCAAGTAACACAAGTTCCCTGAGAGTTCGATACTCGGTTCTTACCGTTTTATACTACTTACGTGATCCGGTGCACTTGCCGGGTTCGACCAATCATGCAAGAAGATATAATAGGTATGATATAAGGCATCCTAAGATTTTGATATAAAGTTTGTTGAATATATTGAAAACATCGCATTTTATTCATAAAAGAATTTTCACATCAAGGAGATGTGTTTTAAGTATATAGAATAAAGCTCTCTATGAGATTATGTTTTCTCTAGACTTTAGCTCCCCCTTAGATGATGATCCATCTTCATCTTTCAGCTTTTACTTTTTCCCCCCCTTATACTTGGTAGCATCAAAATGCTCATCAATTTTCCTCATAAACCTTTCTCCATATCAGTTTGAGTATGAGGATAGATCAATAGGTACATGAAAAAAGGTTGGACTTCCTGGAAGGGAGGGACTTCTTAGAGGTTCCCAATCAGTAGCCTTCGTGTAAAAAAAGTCTCCAATGAGGTGCCACTTCATAACTTGTTTCTCGGCATAGTGCCTATCTTGAAGAGCAAGTGCTTCCCGCATTTTGAGTAGCTTAGCCTAAATCCTTCGAACATACTTCCTTGCTCGGGGAGGATCATACACTTCAAGCTCAAACTTAGGGTGATGCAATCCTCCCTAGGAAGGAACCAGTCACCAGAGCCATGAGCAAGAGGCTCCAAGAGGATTGGGCTAGAGTTGTTGAAGAAGGCCCTAGGGTTCTGATGAACCTCATGGTAGATTTCTGAGCCCATGGGCCAAGGTTGGGTTCACTTTTCTTTGTAAATATTAGAATAGGTTTTCCTTCTTTTGGGCCTTGTATTTTGGCCATTTTAGGTTTGTAGGGTACCCTACAAATTAAGGGTACAAATTAAAGGTACCCTAGTAGTATAGGGTTTTAGCCTTGTATTTCAGGGTATTTTGAGTATTCTTTGTAATAAGGACTTTTTTTTTTGTATTTTCATGTATTTTGGCATGGAGGTGAGCTTAGCTATTGGAGGGGTGTAAGTAGCCCCCCTCTAGCTTCTCAAGTAAGCTTTCTTCCTTGCTTCTCAAGGAAGCTTCCCATTGTATTTTCATGTATTTTGGCATGGGGGTGAGCTTAGCTATTGGAGGGGTGTGAATAGGCCCCCTTTAGCTTCTCAAGGAAGCTTTCTTCCTCTAGCTTCCGTAGGAAGCTACCTTCCTTGCTTCTCAAGGAAGCTTCCTACGTGTTAAGCTATAAATAGAAACATGTGTAACACTTGTCATAACTTTGATGAATGAGAAACTTGTGAGACACACTTCAAAGTTCAACTTCTCTCCCTCTTCTCCTTCAATTTCCGTGCCCCCCTCTTCTCTCTCTCATTCTCTTCCTCCATTGAGGCTTCCTCTCTAAGCTTCTTATCCAAGGCATTCTCTTGGTGGTGAAGCTTCTCCTTCCATGGCTTATTCTCTAGTGGATGGCGCCTCCTCTCACCTCTTCTCCTTTATCTTCCGCTGCAACTCCATGGCTAAAAAATCACCATTGAAGGACCTTATAGAAGCTCAAAGATCCAGCCTCCATAGAAACTTCTCAAGCAAGCTTCCATCATAAGGCTTCTTCTTAAACGATAGGAGTAACATGATGAGTGAAGACGAATCTTGAGTAAGGAAAATGCACCATAAAAGAGAAGTTACAATCATACTCAACATATAACTCCCTTGTGCATGAGCAGACCATGTTGAAAGGAGTCTCTTGAGTGAAGCACGAATGGTTTAGAGTCTAATAGGCGACAAATCTCATGATGCTCTCTATTTGTAGGGGGGCTTCTCATCAGATGCTAAATCAAAGTAGTGAGCCTTTAGTCTGTAGAACCTCCTCAAAGCTTACCAATTTAGACTTATGTGTTTTTCTTCCCTCTCAATAGCTTCCAGATCATGCTTAAAGAGCCTTCCAGGGTAGACTTTGATATATATGGTTGGTGAAGCTTCTTCATCTTCTTCTATCAATAACAGTTTCCCTTGTAGCAATTAGCCTTTCTGAACAAAACAAGCTTGTCCACTACTATCTTGAACTTAGTGTTGGATGTGGCCACACAAAGACACCTACCCTTAGCCCAATCTAGAAAACCCTATTCTAGCATGCCTTTAGAAATTCATGCATACACTAACAACATGTAAAACACACAATGTTAACAACTTACTTTTACCATGAATGCTTCAAAAAATGAAGTTTAGAAGGTGTGAGTCGCACAAACTTATTCTTAGAACTTTTTCTTTTCTCTTAAAAGTGAGAACATAAGGTCATTATTTATAGAGAAAATAGTTATAACCGCTGTAATCGATTATATCAAAGAAGTAATCGATTAGATTATCATTTTAATCGATTAATGTGTTCTTCCCAACATTGGAAAGCTTTCAAGAACAATATAATTGATTAGATTATTCATGTAATCGATTGAAGTGTTCTTGATCACTTATTGTTAGTCGGTTAATACGACTAACTTTTTGTGTAAGAAATTGTATAAATTGTATACAACTCCTCCCATTTATGGTTCTTTTTGTAATATTGTAATTAATTCTTGTTAATATAGGTAATTAGTACTCAATATCCCAATTTTGTGCATTTAATGATCCTTCCATCTCAAATTCAGGTGAAATAGGCAAGATTGGTGAAGTGTAAAATTGTCAACTCGCTAAGCCAATTCATCCGCTGAGCGAGAAACCCGCTAAGTGCGATCACCGTTGGCTAAGCACAACGAAGAATCTGGAAGAAGGATGAGCTTTACAGACACGCCGAGCGAGTGTCAATTCGCTAAGCGCACCGCCTCCAATCCTCCACACTGAGCGAGAAGACTGCCGCTAAGCCAAAAGCCACTTATGCGCACTAAGCGAGCCATCTCGTGCTAAGCACGCGACCACCAACAAGATTTCCTAATTAAAGTTGAAATCTTGAATTTGGAAGGGAGGTGAGCTTTTTAGAGAGTTAGCTTTTGGTTTTGGCTGTGGAGAGACTGAGAGATAGCTGTGCTTGACGAGGAAGCTGTCTTGCGGAGCTTTGGATGAGATCTTGAGTGATTGTGAAATTTCTAGAGGTGGAGGAGACATCCCCACTACTTGTACTTCTTCAGTCTTTCATTTTCTCTTTTCATTGTTGTAAAAGAAGCTTCCCTGCTATGGAGAGCTAAATCCTCAGTTGGTTCTTCCTATGGGGTACTTGATGTAAATACTTCAATATTTATCTAATGATGTTTTGTATGTTCACTGTGCTATTAGTAATCAATTCTAGTGTGCCTTTGCCTTGATCATGTAATTGCATGCTTAGTTAGGGTCATTCAACATTGGGAAATGGTTTGATCCTTAGAACCTGATAGGACAGGACTAGCTTATCGTACATGCGCGAGACATCGGGGTACGATAACTTAGTTTTTGGTATGTTATGTTTTAATGCGGATCTGGTTAAGTTTAGTCCAACAAGAGACATCTGAGGATGATGCTTGATTAGGATTAGGCTAAACATGCACGAGACATCAAGGTTTAGTAGTTCAGGAGACAACATAGAGCACAATAACATTGTTAGGTAGAGAACATCCTTAATAACATCAGTCCACCCTGTAGGAAGACCAACAAGTTGTCTATCTGTCTTTACACACCGCTACTCACCTCTACTTGCTTTTGAATAGTTTAGTTTACATAATTGTCCATACCACACACCAAACTTTTATCACAAGACACCTATTTACTGAACCACAACTTTACCAAGTAAAACAAGTTTCTCGATGTCATACCCTAATTTCGTCCGGGGATTATTATTTGATGATATACAACCTTTGATTGGCCGCTTCGAGATACTTGGCACCCTTTGTTGCAGGATATGTGAAGTCCCAAGACGTGCCGAAAATCAAAAGGAAGCAAGCTTACGCGATCCGTGAAAATTCCGTAATGTGACGGAAATCGAAAGGAGGTGTTTTTCGCAATCCGTGAGTTTTCGTAACTTCTTCGAAAGCTAAAAAAGAGTAAATACATAATCCGTGAAGATTCGTAACCTTGCAGAAGGAAAATAAGTATCGTTACAAAATTCTTAAAGTTTCGTAACGTTACGGAAAAAGAATTACCAAAAAAGGTAAAGGGGGGTGCATTTAGTAAAAAAGGGGGTACAAATAGCAATAAGGCCCACTTGGGCCTTCCAGATTCTTCCTCCAGAAGGCTGTTGCTTCTGGAGGAAGCAACCTTGCTCGCCTGGGCGAGCTGGGTGGCAAGCTCCTCCCCTATTTTGCTATAAATAGGGGGAGGAATGAAGGGAGAAGGGGTTCAGCCTTCTTAGCACTTCTTATTCTCTCGAAATTGCTGAGGAAAATTGTTTCCGTGAAGAAAATCCAAGCCGAGGCGCTTCCGTAACGTTTCCATAACGTTTCCGTGAGTAATTACGCGAAGATTTTCAACCGTTCTTCGACATTCATCGTTCGTTCTTCGTTTTCTTCTGTCTTCAACTGGTAAGTACCTCAAACCGAGCTTTTCAATTCATTCTATGTACCCATGGTGGTCCACATTTTGTTTCATGTATTTTTATTCTCGTTTTCATTTACTTTCCGTACCCCCTTTTGACGTGCTTCAGTCATTTATTTAAGTCGTTTCTCGCCTAATCTAAAAATAAAATAAATTCCCACCGATCATTTGAATTGTATCATCCGTTAATTTCTGTTAAAATGAATTTCGACCGTTCGGTCGTGCCGTAACCACGTTGGAAATAAAAAAAGAGGTAAAATAATAATATAATAATCAAAAAATACCTTTTTAGTAAAATAAAGCGAAAAATCAATCGGACGTTTTCTCTTTGGGATTTCTCATTCTTAATTGAATTGACTAATAACTAAAGTGAAACTAAGGCTAAAATCAACTCGCCTAGTCAAGCTCGTCCACAAAAAATAGGGTTTTGAAAGTTTATCATTTCAGTTTCTTACCAAGTAAAATGGATCATTTTTAAGGTCCAACGCCTTAAAATGATCATCTTTCAAGTAAAAGGAATTGCTTGATTCACGCTTAAGAAAGAACTACGTAGGTCTGATTTCCTCTTTGATGGAGGGTACGTAGGAGCAAAAGCCCCGCTTTTGTCGACCTCAAAAAATAAAAAGAAATAAAAGTTAAGGTAACACAATTTCCACAATTCTAAAAAATAGGCTGTTGTCCTTTGAGACAAACGTGAGAGGTGCTAATACCTTCCTCAAACGTAAATATATCTCCCAAACTTAGAATTTTTATTTTGACCAGTTTCCTTCGGTTTTTTTCCGACGTTTTCCACAAATAAACGTTGGTGGCGACTCCGCGCATCTTTCCTCCTTTGGAAAGCGTACCCGTGAGCCTCGCCTCGCTCGCCCGCAAAAGGGCATGTTGCGACAGTTGGCGACTCCACTGGGGACCTTTTTGTGAGTTAGGCCTATTCTAAGGAATTGTGGATTTGTGAAACTTCGTGTGTGCATTTGTTGAACTGTGTAAAATGTAAATAACTGTTGTCTATTTCGCATTCTTTACACTGCATTCTAAGCACCCACGAGTTTGAGTAAAAAAGGGGCCCTATACCCGGGTTCATGGGAATTTAAGGAGTGGAGGTGAATCTATCATCATGCTAGGTCTCCGACTTGCTTGATAATAGTGAAACCTCGTCTAGAGCTTTCTCTCTTTATAATGTGTTGTCGCTGGTATTCCATACCGCCACAATATTATTATCTTGAGTGATGATACCTCTAGAAAACAGCCATGTGAGTTATGAATTGTTGGGGAGTAGTTATTAGAGACCCCTAGATATTGTCCTATAGGTTCCCAAAATAGGGGCAATGAGCAAACACGCTCCGTGCCATTTGTTCTCATGCATCTTTTGATAAATAGCACTAGTTTATAGTTTTGCTAAGTGATGTTTGGTTTCTTTAGAGTAATGCGTAACCTTTTTAATACTACATTGAGGTGCCATCATGCCCTAAACGTAGCATTAAAATTGGATCTCTGCGGTCTCGTATGTGTGAATTACCCATTTGTGTTGTTTTCTTTCCGTTTCATGCATACGCATTGCATCATTCATGTCGGAGTCTTGATCCACCCCTTTTTTAGGTAAATGATGGGGACAAATCAAAACGGCAAAAGGTTTTATCAAGTCAAGGTTAAAAGTCTAGATGTCACCAGCCTCAAGGAATTGGGACGATTGATGGGACCTCTCCAAAGGCAAGCCTTCCGCAAAGTGTACGGGAAGATTCTAGATTTGACCGCAGCGGAGGTATTTACGGAAGCTGTCGTATCCCTCGCCCAATACTATGACCAGCCGTTGAGGTGTTTCACGTTTGGGGACTTCCAAATGGTACCGACTATTGAAGAGTTTGAGGAAATATTTGGATGCCCTCTTGGGGGGAGAAAACCGTATCTTTTCTCTGGGTTTCTTCCCTCCTTAAGCAAGATTGCAGCTGTGGTTGGAGATTCGGCAAAAGAGATGGATCGCATGAAGCAAACTCGGAACGGCGTAGTGGGCCTGCCTCGGAAATACTTGGAAGGCAAGGCAAGGGATATGGCGAGCCAAGAGAAGTGGGGCCCGTTTGCGGATATATTAGCTTTGTTGATTTTTGGGGTTGTCCTCTTTCCGAACGTTGACGGTTTGGTGGACTTAGCCGCCATTGATGCTTTCCTCGCATATCACCATAGCAAGGAGAGTCCAGTAGTGGCTATCTTGGCAGATTTGTTTGACACCTTTGACCGGAGGTGTGAGAAAAACAGTGCACGGATTGTCTATTGTTTACCCGCTCTCTGTGTGTGGTTGGTTTCACACCTATTCCAACAAGACACAAGACACCCGTGTCCGCTTCAAAGTTATCGCTCATGCGCCGAAAAAGGAAGAGTCGATTGGGACCAACATTTGGCTGGGATAGGAGGCAACACAATCAATTGGTTTCCTCGTTGGAAGGAAGGCAAGGAAGGAGTTCTTTTCTCGTGTGGGGACTACCCTAATGTTCCATTGATAGGGACTAGGGGTTGTATTAATTATAATCCCGCACTCGCCATAAGACAGCTAGGGTACCCCATGAGGGGAGCGCCAACAGAAGAAAGTCTCTCGCCTTTCCTTGTGAGGGATCTAGGCGCGCAAAGTCTCAAGGTGATACAAAGAGTCCACAAGGCGTGGAGAAGTCCGTTGAGGAAAGACAAGGAGCTTAGAGGCATCCGAAATGGCGTCATCGATGGTTATCATGGATGGCTAAGAGTTCACACGCGAGGGTTAGATTGGCTCTCCAAATTGAAGGTTATCAATGAGGAGAACTTCGAAGCTCCGGAGGAAGATGAAGAAGTCCAAGCTCTAAAATTAGAGCTAGGGAAGGCGAGACTCGCCAAAGAGAAGTTCAAATCAGCCGCTACCCACATCCGGAAAGAATGCACCGAGTTACAAGAGGAAAACGCGGCCACTGCAAGAGCCCTTGAACAAGAAACCAAAAGGGCCCGCAAGGAGGAATATGGATGAGAGAAATTCCGAGGAGCATTGTGGGGTAGCAACAATGAGCTCAAGCTCCGAAGAGAGGAAAGAGACCGGTCACGGGTGCATGGCATGATCTTAAAAGAAGAGTTAGCTGAGCTCAAGCTCCGAAGAGAGGAAAGAGACCGGTCACGGGTGCATGGCATGATCTTAAAAGAAGAGTTAGCTGCGAGCGCAAGGTCCAAGAGGAGTTTGGCTCAACACGTGGAAGCCACGGAGCAAAGCATGCTAGCTATCATAGGGCAATACAAGGAAGAGTTGAACCAGTCTGTGACCCATGAACAAAAGCTAGCGGAGGATTTTGCACAAGTGTACGCCGAAAAAGAAGCAAGAGGGAGGGTGATTGATGCATTGCATCAAGAAGCGACTATGTGGATGGATAGGTTCGCCTTGACCTTGAATGGAAGTCAAGACCTCCCGCGTCTATTAGCCAAAGCAAAAGCCATGGCCGAAGTGTGTACGGCCCCCGAGGAGATTCATGGGCTAATCAATTACTGTCAACACATGATAGATTTGATGGCCCATATAATTAGAAGCCGTTAGGTTCTCTTGTAACACCTTTGTATAATCTTGGCTAGATGAAAGCTTTGTTCTTTTTATAAAATGAGAAGTTCTGAACTTATCACGTTATCTAAAAAACCTTGGGGTGGATCCAAGTGCTCCAATCATTCATTTGCATATTCATGTTTTGGTGGCATACTCACCGTTGTTTATTTCTTTAGGAATTTCATCATAACTAAGAAAACACCAAGGCACCCCTATAACACTCGATCCAGAAAAATGGATAATGAAGAGGGCCTGCAGGAACAGATGAAGGCCGATCTATCGGCCTTAAAAGATCAAATGGCTTCCATCTCGGAGGTCATGTTAAAACTCCAGAAAACTATAGAGGATAAAGCCACGGCAACCGCCTCCAGTACAGTTAGGGAAGCGGAGCCGGTGCTGTAGCCCGCCTTAAATTCGGGCCGAGACAGAAACACGACAGTGTTTGGTCGGAGGTATAGTCCGCAAGCTTACCCCTATGGCTTGCCTCCGGACTTCACTCCCCGTGCCGCCCCGGAAGATTTAAGCCAAGCCCCTACCTTCGAGGGGCAACTCCCACCTTATGACGACTATCCCGGGCAAGACGATGAGGAAGGAGATACCCATCTCGGCCCCCTGCTCCACCTCAAAGATCCATCCCCCCATGAACTACCCCAACCAAACATAGTCCGCCATATCCCGGCTTCACCCACGCCCGTAAAAGAATCTATTCCCTTCGCGGAAGATAAGGGAAAGATTGAGGCGCTTGAAGAGAGGTTAAGAGCAGTCGAGGGCCTCGGCAATTACCCATTCTCGGATTTAGCGGACTTATGTCTCGTGCCCAACCTCGTCATCCCTCCCAAGTTCAAAATACCAGACTTTGATAAGTACAAAGGGACGACATGTCCAAAAGGGCATCTCCGGATGTATTGCCGAAAAATGGGGGCGTATTCTGCGGACGAAAAGTTGTTGGTCCATTTCTTTCAAGACAGCTTGGCCGGAGCAGCTGTAGCATGGTACACCAATCTGGAAGCTTCCCAGATCCGATCATGGAAGGACTTGGCAACTGCCTTCATTAGGCAGTACCAGTACAATACAGATATGGCTCCCGATCAGAACCAGCTTCAGAGTATGACTAAGCGAGAGCATGAGTCCATTAATGAATATGCCCAAAGATGGAGAGATCTCGCAGCCCAAGTCGTACCGCCCATGACGGAGAGGGAGATGATCACAATTATGGTAGATACGTTACCCATGTTCTACTATGAAAAGCTGATAGGCTACATGCCAGCTAACTTTGCGGATCTCGTCTTCGCCGGAGAAAGGATTGAATCCGGACTACGAAAAGGCAAGTTCGAATATGCTTCCAATGTGGCCCCCAACAACAACAAAAGAGCCCCAGTAGTGGGCGCGAGGAAAAAGGAAGGAGACGCCCAAGCGGTCACCACCGCCCCGATGTGGATGAAAGCACCCCAAAATATCCAAAGCTCATACCAGCCCAATCCCCCAAATTTTGCAATCCGAGCCGGGAGTTCCCTCCCGACTCAAGTAAAAGGACCACCCGCAGCAGAAAGAGCACCGGCCAGTCAACAATACGGCCCCCGGCATGAGCTATAATAATGCACAGAGCCCACTCCCGAAAGATAACTTCTCTCCTATTCCCATGGCATACTCCGAATTATGGCCTTCATTATTGGAGAATCATTTGGTGGTAGCCATACCCGGGAGGGTCCTACAGCCACCCTACCCCAAGTGGTATGACCCGGGTGCCAAGTGTGCGTACCATAGTGGAGCTCCGGACACAACATTGACTCCTGCCGCCCGTTCAAGTATAAGGTGCAGCACCTAATCAGTGCCGGCTGGCTATCGTTTCAAGAGGAAGGCCCAAATGTTAAAACTAACCCGCTAGCTAGTCATGGAAAGGCTAGCGTAAACGCCATCCAAGAGGATGGGCCATCGCGGGCAAGGAGATTAGGAGAGGTGGCTACTTCCAGACGTTTTATCTACCAATCGCTGCAAGTGGCATGTATGGTCTCCCGTGGCGGAGGCGAAAGGGACGAATGTTTGTTTCACCTCGGGGAGTCGCACGACATGGAAACTTGTCCCGCGGTAGAAGAATTGCTTCAGCGGCTCATGGATTGCGGGCAGCTTGAAGTGTCCATAGGAGGGAGGGAAGAACCACAAATTTTCATGCAGTCGGAAGAGAAGAAGGTTCCTCTAACCCCCAAGGCCCTAGTGATATGTTTTACTAGGAAAGGGACCGGCTCCACACCCATATACCCCCGGACAGCGCCCAAGCCAACGCCATTTGCATATCAAAGTAATAAAGTCGTTCCGTGGAAGTATACCCCTCCCGCGTTCAGCGAAAGGGTTGCAACCGAAGTTGACTCCTTGTCAGCTAAGGTGACCAACATCACCGGCCTCAGTGGCATAACCCGCAGTGGTCGGGTGTTCGCTTCCCCTCACCAGGCGGAGTTGCCCTCCAAGGGGAAAGCGCCCATGGTCCAAGAGCCCACAGACGTAGCCATCCCCTCGAAAGAAGTAGATCCTCTAATGGTAAGAGGGGCTGAAAAGAAAGAAGGTCTTCAAGGAAAGACGGTGACTTTGGAAGAGGCCCATGAGTTCCTTCGCCTCATCCAACAAAGTGAGTTTAAGGTAGTCGAGCAACTGAATAAAACTCCAGCAAGGATCTCGTTGCTTGAACTGCTCATAAACTCCGAGCCTCATCGTACGCTGTTGATAAAAGTCCTCAATGATGCCCATGTAGCCCACGATATCTCACTGGAGGGTTTTGAAGGCATCGTTAATCATATAACCACCAACAATTATATCGCGTTTGCGGAAGAAGAGATTCCCGTAGAGGGGAGAGGACACAACAAGGCTCTTCATGTGTCGGTAAAGTGTATGGACCATGTTGTCGCAAAGGTGCTTATCGACAATGGATCGAGTTTAAATGTAATGCCGAAGACCACTTTGGAAAAGCTTCCTTTTAGTGCGTCACGTTTAAAACCGAGCTCGATGGTGGTGCGAGCCTTTGATGGTACTCGGCGGGAAGTGATGGGGGAAATCGACATTCCCATTCAGATAGGCCCCCACACTTGCAATGTGGTGTTTCAAGTAATGGATATAAATCCTGCCTATAGCTGCCTCTTGGGAAGACCTTGGATTCATGCCCTGGGAGTGGTCCCTTCAACGCTTCACCAGAAATTGAAGCTCGCAGTGGGTGGAGTTTTAGTGATAGTGTCGGGTGAAGAGGATATGTTAGTGAGCTGCCCCTCCTCTGCCCCATACGTAGAAGCGGCGGAAGAATCATTGGAAACGGCTTTCCAATCCTTCGAGGTGGTGAGCTGCGCCTCTGTGGAACCAAGTCCGTTGCTACCTTCTCTCTCCAACGCGGCCATAATGGTGGCGCGTGTTATGCTCAGGAACGGATTTGAGCCCGGAATGGGTCTAGGCAAGGACGGCCTCGGAAATGCCGACGTGGTCGATATCAAGGGAAATCCATACAAATATGGATTAGGGTATGAACCCGGGATGCCGGGGAGGAGGAATGTGCCGTCAAGACTTCGGGCGGATAGGGTATGGCCCGGCCGTATTAGCCAGTGTTTTACCAGTGCCGGAATGGTGTCCGAGGAGTAGGTGGCCGCAGTAGAAGAGGAGTTCCCTCATGACCCGCCAAGTTTTGTGCAACCATGCCATCCCGATTCTCAAGTGGGGAACTGGCGCGTGATAAGCCAGTCGGAGGTCTATACCGCTGATTCAATGTAATTAGAGTCTATAGATTTCCTTTCTCTTTTGTTTTGTGAAACCTACCTTATTAAATAAAACAAAGAGATCTTGTTTCATCTGTTCTTGCAATTCCACCTTTTCTCATATCATTTTGCATGTTTTTGTTTCTTTTGTCTTGTTTGGTATAGATATGAGGGTCGATTCTTTGAGGATCCTAACAACGAGGGTTTGACAATCGATTTCGATCAAGATATAAGCCAAACGGTAAACGAGGAAGAGGAAGAGGACGTCCTTTCACCAGAGTTGGAGAGGTTGGTCGCTCAGGAAGAACGTGAAATGAAGTCTCACCAAGAAGAAGCCGAATTGGTAAACTTAGGGACCACGGAGGAAAAGAAAGAAGTAAAGGTAGGAACCGGTATGACCGCGCCTATCCGCCAAGGCTTGATAACCCTTCTTGAAGAGTATCAAGATGTCTTTGCATGGTCATATCAAGACATGCCCGGTCTGGATTCCGACATTGTGCAGCATAAGTTGCCTTTGAATCCTGGGTCTTCCCCGGTTAAGCAAAAGTTACGAAGAATGAGACCCGAGATGTCTTTAAAAATTAAAGAAGAAGTAAGGAAGCAATTTGATCCAGGGTTCTTAGCTGTAGCTCGGTACCCAGAGTGGGTGGCCAATATTGTCCCAGTCCTGAAAAAGGACGGCAAGGTTCGAATGTGTGTAGACTACCGGGACTTGAACCGAGCCAGTCCTAAAGACAATTTTCCCCTGCCACACATTGATATATTGGTAGATAATACAGCCAAGTTCTCCCTTTTCTCATTTATGGATGGTTTCTTGGCGTATAATCAAATAAAAATGGCACCCGAAGATGTAGAGAAGACCACTTTCGTCACCCTATGGGGGACGTTCTGCTATAAAGTGATGGCCTTCGGGCTCAAAAATGCTGGGGCAACCTATCAGCGTGCCATGGTGGCATTGTTCCATGATATGATGCATAAGGAAATAGAGGTCTACGTAGATGACATGATTGCCAAGTCTCGGACTGAGGACGAACACCTTGTCAATCTGCGTAAGCTGTTTGGAAGATTGCGAAAATACCAACTAAAACTAAACCCAACCAAATGCACCTTCGGGGTAAAGTCGGGGAAGTTGCTAGGATTTATCGTAAGTCAGAAAGGGATAGAGATAGATCCCGAGAAAGTGAAGGCCATCCTTGAAATGCCGGAACCACGCACGGAGAAGCAGGTTCAGGGGTTCTTGGGCAGGTTGAATTATATCGCGAGATTTATCTCGCAACTCACCCCTACCTGTGAGCCCATTTTCAAGCTATTACGTAAGAACCAGGCGGTCCTGTGGAACAGTGACTGCCAAGAGGCCTTCGAGAAGATCAAACAGAGTCTCGCAAACCCCCCGGTGCTCATGCCACCTGTAACAGGAAGACCTCTTTTCCTGTACATGACCGTGTTGGACGAGTCTATGGGGTGCGTGTTGGGTCAGCATGATGATTATGGGAAAAAGGAGCAAGCCATCTACTATCTAAGCAAGAAGTTTACCGCATGTGAGATGAATTACTCAATGCTGGAAAGGACGTGTTGTGCTCTAGTGTGGGCATCACATCGGCTTAGGCAGTACATGCTCAGCCATACCACGTGGCTTATCTCCAAAATGGATCCCGTGAAATACATCTTTGAGAAACCGGCCCTCACAGGACGAATCGCTAGGTGGCAGGTACTATTATCTGAATTCGATATCGTTTACGTCACCCAAAAGGCGGTAAAGGGAAGCGCCTTGGCAGATTATTTGGCCCAGCAGCCCCTCCAGGATTATCGGCCGATGCACCCTGAGTTCCCAGATGAAGATATCATGGCCCTGTTCGAAGAGAAGCGGACGCACGAGGACATAGACAAATGGATTGTTTGCTTCGATGGGGCATCTAATGCTTTGGGCCACGGAGTAGGGGCAGTCCTGGTATCCCCGGATGATCAGTGTATTCCTTTCACGGCTAGGCTAGGTTTTGATTGTACCAACAATATGGCCGAGTACGAAGCATGCGCCCTCGAGGTTCAGGCGGCCATTGATTTTGATGTAAAACTACTCAAGGTGTATGGAGACTCAGCTTTGGTGATACGCCAGTTGAAAGGAGAATGGGAAACTAGGGATCCGAAGTTGATACCCTATCAAACTCACATCTTGAGGTTAGCCAAGTACTTTGACGACATTTCTTTCCACCACATACCTCGGGAAGAGAATCAAATGGCTGATGCATTAGCCACCCTGGCATCCATGTTTCAACTTGCCCCACACGGGGATCTGCCGTACATCGAATTCAAATCTCAGGGCAGGCCGGCATATTGTTATGCAATAGAGGAAGAGCGGGATGGGAAACCGTGGTATTTCGACATCAAACAATATGTCGAGAACAAAGAATACCCACCAGGGATTTCTGACAATGACAAAAGGACGTTGAGGAGATTGGCTACTGGTTTCTTTGTAAGTGGTACCATCTTGTACAAACGAAACCACGACATGAACCTCCTACGATGCGTAGATGCCAAAGAGGCAAACTTCATGATTGAGGAGATCCACGAGGGTTCCTTTGGGACGCATGCCAATGGGCATGCTATGGCCAGAAAAATCCTTAGGGCCGGTTATTACTGGCTCACTATGGAAAGCGATTGCTGCGCTCATGTAAGGAAGTGTCATAAATGTCAGGCATACGCGGACAATGTCAATGTTCCGCCACATCCTCTGAATGTTATGTCCGCTCCTTGGCCTTTTTCCATGAGGGGAATAGATGTCATTGGAGCCATCGAACCCAAAGCGTCGAATGGTCACCGCTTCATTCTTGTGGCGATAGATTACTTCACCAAATGGGTCGAAGCGGCTTCTTATACTAATGTCACGATAAGTGTGGTAGTCAGATTCATAAAGAAAGAGTTGATTTGTCGATACGGGCTCCCCAGGAAGATCATTACTGACAATTGCACCAATCTGAACAACAAGATGATGCAGGAAATGTGCAAGGATTTCAAGATCCAGCATCATAATTCCACCCCTTATCGGCCAAAGATGAATAGGGCTGTAGAGGCTGCGAATAAAAATATTAAGAAGATTGTTCAGAAGATGACAATGTCATACAAAGATTGGCATGAGATGTTGCCTTTCGCACTACACGGATATAGAACCTCATTTGAGGTAGAAGTTCCTTCTCAGAGGATAATAGCGGAGTCAGGCCTAGAAGAGTCAGAGTGGGCTCAAGCATGCTACGACCAACTCAATCTTATTGAAGGTAAGCGTTTGACAGCCATGAGCCATGGGCGTCTATATCAATGAAGGATAAAGAATGCATTCGACAAGAAGGTACGCCCGCGCAAGTTCAACGAGGGGGACCTCGTGCCGAAGAAGATGTCCCACGCTGTTAAGGATAATCGAGGCAAGTGGGACCTGAATTATGAAGGACCTTTTGTGGTGAAAAGAGCTTTTTCTGGGGGTGCTCTGATACTCACCCACATGGATGGCGAGGAGCTGCCCTCGCCCGTGAACTTCGATGTAGTTAAACGATATTACGCTTGAAGTCTGGGGCAATCGAGAGGACCGTTGCATGTTTTTATTTCTGAGTTTTTCTCGTTCTTCTTGGTTTCCTCTAGGGATTCCCATTCACTGTATTTGTCTCGTTTCTTTGAAAAGAAAAGATGGGCGAGGTTTCAGTCCTCCCTTTAGTTTCAAACCTTGTGTTTTAATTTGTTATAACCTGAGCCCTCTTCGCTCGGTTTATGGGGTGCCCCAAACGCTTATTTAAAATTGAATCTAACCAGCCTTCACTAAAAAAATCATTGCATTAGAAACATTCATACATGCACATGCACATGCATATCTTGTGATAGCAAGGAGCAGAATCGTCTCAGGCCACGGTCAGAAGTCAACACAAGTCAACGGCAGAAATCAACCAAGGTAAGACGATGACCGGTCACGATTGGCCGCATATTGTTTGTCTCCTACTTGCAGGTACTTAGGGATGGAGGCAAATGGAGGATAGGATCGCGACCGACCAATCGTCACCCCTTCCCGGCGCTGGACCAGCGGAGAACGCCGCTGCAAGGCAGCCCAGTATCCTTTGAATTCGCAGTATTTTACTACTATTGTTTGTTTTTTAAGTAATCGACGCCTAATTCTAACTTTAGTAGGTTCAAGTAGGCAAAACGCTAACCCATAAGAGGGGGGGGGGGAAGGCATGGTTAATGCACCCTTAAAAAAAAAAATTGGCAGGTTAGCTCGCCTGGGCGAGCAACCCCTGCATTCAAAATATAAAAATGAGGGAGGGGAACGTTTTTGTATCCAAAAACTCCCCCCCCCCCCCCCTCATTCAAAAGAGAGAACTCACGAAGGCTTGCGGTTTTTGCTCCCCTAAGCCACTTTTGGTTGCATTTTGCTTTCATTTTTGGTGTTTCTACTCACTCCAACAAGTAAGTATTCAATCCTTGAGTTTTTTTTGCTTCCCATTGGAGTATTTTCTTCATCTTTTGGTGCTTTAAATTGTGAGAACGTGCTTATATTTGTGGGGGCAATTTTGGTTTGTTTTTATGCTTGATTTCTTGAGTTGAGGATTTGAATAAGAAGGCCTTAGGCCTATGTTGTATTCTGAAGCAATGGGGCATGCCACATTGCCCCCATTCTCTTGCAATTTATGTCCAAACGTGCGCCCACCAAGTGCTCGGTGAAATGCCCCAATGATATATGAATATGGTTTTGCAAAATTGGGATGGTGGGACTGTTTTATGTATGTAGAGACAGCATAGGAAATTCAAAATAGGTGCCCAAATGCAATTTCAAGCTTAGGAACCCAAACTTTTTAGCTTCAATGCGAGAAGACATACTCGTGGCTAGGAACCCAAAATTTGGTTTTAGAGTCAGAAAAGCATGAAAATTAGGACTTGCTTGTGAGAGTTTTTACTCGAATTTGGGCTGCCCCATGATCGATACTTTGCACCTAAGTGACGTGGGAAATGCTTTTCAATGGTATGTGGATATATGTGGGGCATGAAATTCCTTGCCAAGTGTGAATGATTATTTTCCTAAATGGATGTATGATAGCATGGAATTCCCTTTTGAATGCAAGTATGTGCAGGATGTAATTAGCTTTCCAATATGCAGAAACAATAAAATTTGTATGATATATATTCCAAATGTGTGTAGTTAGTTTGTAATAGCAAGTATTTAGGATATAATTAAGTGTGAGTTTTGACGCAATGCCTTGGGCGTGAGAATGTATGTTCTTTTCAAATGCATATATATGTATGACAATTAGAATGTGTTGGATGGCCTCTATGTTGATATAAATAGTAGGATATTCTACACATACGCGTGTGCATAAATAGGTTACATGAGTTCGTTCTAAAAACAGAGGGATTAGCATGACATTTTTTGCGTTAAGATAAGCATTATCTTGTAAAACTAACTTCTAAATGTTTGTTCTCGCAGGAAATGGCCCCAAGGAAGCTTGCCTCAAAGAGATCCAAGAAGGATAAAGCAGCTGAAGGAACCAGTTCCGCTCCTGAATATGACAGCCATCGTTTTAGGAGTGCTGAGCACCAGCAGCGCTTCGAGGCCATTAAGGGATGGTCATTTCTCCGGGAGCGACGCGTCCAGATCAGGGACGACGAGTATACCGACTTCCAGGAGGAGATAGTTCGCCGGCGGTGGGCATCGCTGGTTACCCCCATGGCCAAGTTCGACCCAGACATAGTCCTTGAGTTTTATGCCAATGCTTGGCCTACAGTGGAGGGTGTATGAGATATGCGATCCTGGGTGAGGGGGTTAGTGGATCCCATTCGATGCGGATGCTCTCAGCCAGTTCTTGGGATATCCTTTAGTGCTGGAGGAGGGCCAGGAGTGCAAGTATGGCCAAAGGAGGAACCGGGCCGATGGGTTTGATGAGGAGGCCATCGCCCAGTTGCTATGTATACCAGGGCAGGATTTTGCTCGGACTGCTGCTGGAAGACGGGTGAGGATCATGCGCACCAACATGACCACCCTGACTAAGATCTGGATGACTTTGCTGCTCAGCAATATCCAGCCCAACGATCATAATTCCGACCTCCCCCTGCCGAAGTGTCAGCTGGTGTACGCCATCCTGACACGGATGAGCATTCACGTGGCTCAGTTAATCGCTGATGCCATCTATCTATTTGCAGGTATGGCGCCTACCAGGCACCCTCTGGACCCGGATAAGTCCAACAGGGCCCTGGGATTTCCCGCTTTGATCACAGGACTCTGCTAGTTGTTCGGAGTCCCCGTCGCACCTAGCAAGGTGATTCGGCCGCCCATCACCCGAGCTTTTATTGAGAAGTATTGCACACAGAGACAGGCCCAGGGGGATGCTTCGCAGGCCGCAGACGCGCCGCCACCTCATCAGGCTGGCCCAGCTGGATCATTTGATACGGAGCAGTATTTCGGCATTTGGTTCGCCAGCAGGCGGCCAACCACCGGGCGCATGTACAGACCTATGATTGTCTTTACCAGTTGAGCCTCAGCCTGCAGAGCCAGGGTTTTACTTCTTTTCCGTGCTCTACTCCGCATGAGTTCAGGGCAGAGGTCGCATGGCCCGGAGATTGGCCTGAGGCCCAGGCAGGAGAGGCACCAACAGAGGCTCCCGACGAGGCAGATGAGGCCCGCGAGGACGAGGAGATGACCGATTTACTTGATTTCTTAAGAGGAAGCGAAGCCACATGATTGGGAGATCCCTTGATCCGTATTTCTTTTTTTGTTTCCATTTTTTTCTGTTACATATCATCTTATTTTTGTTTGACTAAGGGACTAACGTTTTTTTCGTGTTGATTGACTTTTGTTTTGTACATACATATCGTTTGAGTTGTTACGTCAGTACTTGTTTCGTTGTTGTCAATAGTGTTTGTAGAAATTCCGGAATCGCGTAGAATTTTTTATTTTAGGAACGTCGTCCTAAAAATAAAATGAACCAAAATCATGATAAAAAAGAGAGAAGTGTAGTGAGTAAAATGTCTGCGTATATAAAGAAAAAGGAAAATGTGCATAGAAGGGTTTTTATAAAAAATATGTGTAGAGAAATTCTTGTGTGTGTGAACAACGAGTGTATATAAAGAAACTTTTGTATGAGCCATAGGTGTGCGTTGGAGAAAAACGAAAAAGATCTTTGAATGTAAATAGGGTTTGATCATGTGACGTAAAGAGAGAGAGTTCCAATGCGTATACAGAAAAAGTTTGTCATGTATAAGAGTGTAGATATACAAAAGAAAATTTCTTCATAAAGGACCACAGGTGTATAATTTTGTGAATATATAAAAATGAAACAAAAAGGAAAAAGAAACAAAGACCACAAAGGTCGACATGTTATAGTTAAGAAGTATAAATCATTCGTAAAGAGCAAACGTATCTTCTGGAAACAAGGGATTGATGCTAAGAGTTTATTTTCCGGAATAAATCGAGATAAGAATGGATGAATTCATTGAACTGATGAAAGAACATAACTTGGAAATGTTGGGTCTGTCTGTGTAAATTCCCAACCGTAGTATCACAATGCCATAAACGGGATGCTTGAGTGCCCACCTGGCTGTAGCCATGACTAATTTTGCACGTTGTTTTCAAATCATCATTGTCACGTGTGCCTTATGGAATAATATGGAAGTTCGGCCCGAAATCGACACCTTGACACCCAAATTTGTTTCGCCCCAGATATCAAGATTGGGGTTCCCATGATAAAAGACCCCATTGAGACACAACCTTAGGCCTTTTTGAACCTTGGCCTATAAAAAAAATCCTCATCCTTTCCCCCGAAGCAAAGGACAGTAGAATCTCCTCAAGGGAGAGCGAATAGAATGCTAAAACCCGATTTCCCAAAGAAAGGGGTGGAGAAGGAGAAGTGAAAAGAAAGAAAAGGAAGAAATGGGAAGAAGAAAAAAGAAAAAGATGAAAATAAAGAAAAGAACAATAAAAAAGAAAGAAAGAGAAGGGTTCCCGATCAAAGGTCGAAAGGAAGTAAAAATGGAAAAAAAGCAATTCTCAATCAATGGAAGAGAGAGAACGGAAAATCTTCAGACCAGATAAATTTTAGGCAAGATAAGTGACTACCGGCAAAGGAAAACCCATTTTTGGTGTCTCTTCCTTTCAGATTGCCATTCTCGACTGGCGATATCCCACCCCACATGAACAAAGAGGAAAAGACCGAAACACCCAGCTTCCTCTCCAAAAACACTTCCCTCGAGAAAATCCTATTGGTCCGTGACCGTACGTTTGATCTTTGATTCGATAGGAAGTCATGTGCAAAATAGAGTCATGGTGCAGTTATGGTTTGGGAATAGGATAAAACACTTGCCTGTGTGAGTTTTATACACTATGAGTGATTTATTTTCAGCTTAGCCCGATGTTTCCCCTGCATGTTCATTTAAAAGCTAAAAGTTGACATCCTCCCCTTCATTCTTGGTTACAAGGAAGATTACCCTTGGCACAAGTATATTGTTTCTCTAAGATGTGGTGCTCTCGCGAATGATTTATTTTTCTTTGCAAAAAAGCATGTTTTCCTTTTAGGTGGAAAAAACCGGTGGACCGTTTGGTCCTGCCAACAAACTTTATTTCGGAGCCCCATGAATGTCATTGCCTAGCGATGTTCAAGCATCCTCAACTACGAGTCAGGAGCCCCGCGAAGATATTGCGTAGCGCTGTTCACCAATTCTCCATTCTCCATTTTTGTTTCGGAGCCCCATGAATATCATTGCCTAGCGCTGTTCATGCATCCTCCACCAACGTGTCTGGAGCCCCGCGAAGTTATTGCGTAGCGCTGTTCGCCAATTCTCCATTCTCCACTTTTTTTTCGGAGCCCCATGAATGTCATTGCCTAGTGCTGTTCATGCATCCTCCACCAACGAGTCTGGAGCCCCGCGAAGTTATTGCGTAGCGGTGTTCGCCAATTCTCCATTCTCCACTTTTTATTCGGAGCCCCATGAATGTCATTGCCTGGCGCTGTTCATGCGTCCTCCACCAACGAGTGTGGAGCCCCGCGAAGTTATTGCGTAGCGCTGTTCGCCAATACTCCATTCTAAACTTTTTTTCGCAGCCCCATGAATGTAATTGCCTAGCGCTGTTCATGTGTCCTCCACCTACGAGTCTGGAGCCCCGCGAAGTTATTGCGTAGCGGTGTTCGCCAATTCTCCATTCTCCACTTTTTATCGGAGCCCCATGAATGTCACTGCCTAGCGCTGTTCATGCATCCTCCACCTACGAGTCTGGAGCCCCGCGAAGTTATTGCGTAGCGCTGTTCGCCAATTCTCCATTCTCCACTTTTTATCGGAGCCCCATGAATGTCATTGCCTAGCGCTGTTCATGCATCCTCCACCTACGAGTCTGGAGTCCCGCGAAGTTATTGCGTAGTGTTGTTTGCCAATTCTCCATTCTCAACTTTTTTACGGAGCCCCATGAATGCCATTGCCTAGCGTTGTTCATGCATACTCGACCTACGAGTCTGGAGCCCCGCGAAGTTATTGCGTAGCGCTGTTCGCCAATTCTCCATTCCCCACTTTTTTACGGAGCCCCATGAATGTCATTGCCTGGCGCTGTTCATGCATCCTCCACCTACGAGTCTGGAGTCCCGCGAAGTTATTGCGTAGTGTTGTTTGCCAATTCTCCATTCTCCACTTTTTTACGAAGCCCCATGAATGTCATTGCCTGGCGCTGTTCATGCAACCTCCACCTTCAGGTCAGGAGCCCCGCGAAGTTATTGTGTAGTGCTGTTCGCCAATTCTCCATTCTCCACTTTTTTACGGAGCCCCATTAATGTCATTGCCTAGCGCTGTTCATGCATTCTCCACCAACGTTTCTGGAGCCCCGCGAAGTTATTGCGTAGTGCTGTTCGGCAATTCTCCATTCTCCACTTTTTTACGGAGCCCCATGAATGTCATTGCCTAGCGCTTTTCATGCATCCTCCACCAACGTGTCTGGAGCCCCGCGAAGTTATTGCGTAGCGCTGTTCGCCAATTCTCCATTCTCCACTTTTTATCGGAGCCCCATGAATGTCATTGCCTAGCGCTGTTCATGCATACTCCACCTACGAGTCTGGAGCCCCGCAAAGTTATTGCATAGTGCTGTTCGCCAATTCTCCATTCCCCACTTTTTTACGGAGCCCCATGAATGTCATTGCCTAGCGCTGTTGATGCATCCGCCACCTACAAGTCTGGAGCTCTGCGAAGTTATTGCATAGTGCTGTTCGCCAATTCTCCATTCTCCACTTTTTTACGAAGCCCCATGAATGTCATTGCCTGGCGCTATTCATGCATCCTCCACCTTCAGGTCAGGAGCCCCGCGAAGTTATTGCGTAGTGCTGTTCGCCAATTCTCCATTCTTCACTTTTTTACGGAGCCCCATTAATGTCATTGCCTAGCGCTGTTCATGCATTCTCCACCAACGTTTCTAGAGCCCCGGGAAGTTATTGCGTAGTGCTGTTCGGCAATTCTCCATTCTCCACTTTTTTACGGAGCCCCATGAATGTCATTGCCTAGCGCTTTTCATGCATCCTCCACCAACGTGTCTGGAGCCCCGCGAAGTTATTGCGTAGCGCTGTTCGCCAATTCTCCATTCTCCACTTTTTATCGGAGCCCCATGAATGTCATTGCCTAGCGCTGTTCATGCATACTCCACCTACGAGTCTGGAGCCCCGCAAAGTTAATGCATAGTGCTGTTCGCCAATTCTCCATTCCCCACTTTTTTACGGAGCCCCATGAATGTCATTGCCTAGCGCTGTTGATGCATCCGCCACCTACAAGTCTGGAGCTCTGCGAAGTTATTGCATAGTGTTGTTCGCCAATTCTCCATTCTCCACTTTTTTACGAAGCCCCATGAATGTCATTGCCTGGCGCTATTCATGCATCCTCCACCTTCAGGTCAGGAGCCCCGCGAAGTTATTGCGTAGTGCTGTTCGCCAATTCTCCATTCTTCACTTTTTTACGGAGCCCCATTAATGTCATTGCCTAGCGCTGTTCATGCATTCTCCACCAACGTTTCTAGAGCCCCGGGAAGTTATTGCGTAGTGCTGTTCGGCAATTCTCCATTCTCCACTTTTTTACGGAGCCCCATGAATGTCATTGCCTAGCGCTTTTCATGCATCCTCCACCAACGAGTCTGGAGCCCCGCGAAGTTATTGCGTAGCGCTGTTCGCCAATTCTCCATTCTCCACTTTTTATCGGAGCCCCATGAATGTCATTGCCTAGCGC
>NC_038255.2:17745707-17747354 GCF_000004515.6 Glycine max | reverse complement strand
CCACCCTACAAGTCTGGAGCTCCTGCGAAAGTTATTGCATAGTGCTGTTCGCCAATTCTCCATTCTCCACTTTTTTACGAAGCCCATGAAAGTCATTGCCTGGCGCTATTCATGCATCCTCCACCTTCAAGGTCAAGAGCCCCGCGAAGTTATTGCGTAGTGCTGTTCGCCAATTCTCCATTCTTCACTTTTTTACGGAGCCCCATTAATGTCATTGCCTAGCGCTGTTCATGCATTCTCCACCAACGTTTCTAGAGCCCCGCGAAGTTATTGCGTAGTGCTGTTCGGCAATTCTCCATTCTCCACTTTTTTACGGAGCCCCATGAATGTCATTGCCTAGCGCTTTTCATGCATCCTCCACCAACGTGTCTGGAGCCCCGCGAAGTTATTGCGTAGCGCTGTTCGCCAATTCTCCATTCTCCACTTTTTTTTTCGTAGCCCCATGAATGTCATTGCCTAGCGCTGTTCGTGCATCCTCCACCAACGAGTCTGGAGCCCCGCGAAGTTATTGCGTAGCGCTGTTCGCCGATTCTCCATTCTCCACTTTCTTTCAGAGCCCCATGAATGTCATTGCCTAGCACTGTTCATGTGTCCTCCACCTACGAGTCTGGAGCCCCGCGAAGTTATTGCGTAGCGGTGTTCGCCAATTCTCCATTCTCCACTTTTTATCGGAGCCCCATGAATGTCACTGCCTAGCGCTGTTCATGCATCCTCCACCAACGAGTCTGGAGCCCCGCGAAGTTATTGCGTAGCGGTGTTCGCCAATTCTCCATTCTCCACTTGTTTTTCGTACCCCCATGAAATGTATTGCCTAGCGCTGGTCATGCATCCTCCACCTTCGAGTCTGGAGCCCCGCGAAGTTATTGCGTAGCGCTGTTCGCCAATTCTCCATTCTCCATTTTTTTTCGGAGCCCCATGAATGTTATTGCCTAGCGCTGTTCATGCATCCTCCACCTTCGAGTCTGGAGTCCCGCGAAGTTATTGTGTAGCGCTGTTCGCCAATTCTCCATTCTCCACTTTTTTCAGAGCCCCATGAATGTTATTGCCAAGCGCTGTTCATGCATCCTCCACCTTCCAGTATGGAGCCTCGGGAAGTTATTGCATAGCGCTGTTCGCCAATTCTCCATTCCCCACTTTTTTTCAGAGCCCCATGAATGTTATGGCCTAGCGCTGTTCATGCATCCTCCACCTTCGAGTCTGGAGCCCCGCGAAGTTATTGCGTAGCGCTGTTCGCCAATTCTCCATTATCCACTTTTTTTCGGAGCCCCATGAATGTTATTGCCCAGCGCTATTCATGCATCCTCCACCAACGAGTCTGGAGCCCCGCGAAGTTATTGCGTAGCGCATTTCGCCAATTCTCCATTCTCCACTTTTTTCGGAGCCCCATGAATATTATTGCCTAGCGTTGTTCATGCATCCTCCACCAACGAGTCTGGAGCCCCGGGAAGTTATTGCGTAGCGCTGTTCGCCAATTCCCCATTCTCCACTTTTTTTCGGAGCCCCATCAATGTTATTGCCCAGCGCTGTTCATGTGTCCTCCACCTTCGAGTCTGGAGCCCCATAAAGTTATTGCTAGCGCTATTCGCCAATTTCTCCATTCTCCACATTTTTTCGGAAGCCCGATGAATATTATTGCCTAGCGCTGTT
>NC_038255.2:17744281-17745607 GCF_000004515.6 Glycine max | reverse complement strand
TGCGTAGCGCTGTTCGCCAATTCTCCATTCTCCACTTTTTTACGGAGCCCCATTAATGTCATTGCCTGGCGCTGTTCATGCATCCTCCACCAACGAGTCTGGAGCCCCGCGAAGTTATTGCATAGCGATGTTCGCCAATTCTCCATTCTCCACTTTTTTACAGAGCCCCTTGAATGTCATTGCCTGGCGATGTTCATGCATCCTCCACCAACGTGTCTGGAGCCCCGCGAAGTTATTGCGTAGTGCTGTTCGGCAATTCTCCATTCTCCGCTTTTTTACGGAGCCCAATGAATGTCATGGCCTAGCGCTGTTCATGCATCCTCCACCTTTGAGTCTGGAGCTTCGCGAAGTTATTGCGTAGTGCTGTTCCCCAATTCTCCATTCTCCACTTTTTTAAGGAGCCCAATTAATGTCATTGCCAAGCGCTGTTCATGCATCCTCCACCAACGAGTCTGGAGCCCCGCGAAGTTATTGCGTAGTGCTGTTTGCCAATTCTCCATTCTCCACTTTTTTACGGAGCCCCATGAATGTCATTGCCTAGCGCTGTTCATGCATCCTCCACCTACGAGTCTGGAGCCCCGCGAAGTTACTGCGTAGCGCTATTCGCCAATTCTCCATTCTCCACTTTGTACGGAGCCCCATGAATGTCATTGCCTAGGCGCTATTCATGCATGCTCCACCCAACGAGTCTGGAGCCCCGCGAAGTTATTGCGTAGCGCTGTTCGCCAATTCTCCATTCTCCACTTTTTTACGGAGCCCCTTGAATGTCATTGCCTGGCGCTGTTCATGCATCCTCCACCAACGTGTCTGGAGCCCCGCGAAGTTATTGCGTAGTGCTGTTCGGCAATTCTCCATTCTCCGCTTTTTTACGGAGCCCCATGAATGTCATTGCCTAGCGCTGTTCATGCATCCTCCACCTTCGAGTCTGGAGCCCCGC
Source organism: Glycine max (assembly GCF_000004515.6). Lineage (NCBI taxonomy): Eukaryota > Viridiplantae > Streptophyta > Magnoliopsida > Fabales > Fabaceae > Glycine > Glycine max. Next base: position 17,744,670 of record NC_038255.2, on the reverse strand, counting down.
AAAGGTAATGCGTAGCGCTGTTCGCCAATTCTCCATTTTCCACTTTTTTACGGACCCCCATGAATGTCATTGCCTAGCGCTGTTCATGCATCCTCCACCTTTGAGTCTGGAGCTTCGCGAAGTTATTGCGTAGTGCTGTTCCCCAATTCTCCATTCTCCACTTTTTTAAGGAGCCCCATCAATGTCATTGCCAAGCGCTGTTCATGCATCCTCCACCAACGTGTCTGGAGCCCCGCGAAGTTATTGCGTAGTGCTGTTCGGCAATTCTCCATTCTCCACTTTTTTACGGAGCCCCCTGAATTGCGTTTTCGTTCATACGTCCTCCACCCACGAGTTTGGAGCCATGCGTAGTGATTGCTTAGTGCAATTAAGGCATTCTCAATCCTTTT
>NC_038255.2:17742755-17744181 GCF_000004515.6 Glycine max | reverse complement strand
GCTGTTCGCCAATTCCCCATTCTCCACTTTTTTTCGGAGCCCCATCAATGTTATTGCCCAGCGCTGTTCATGTGTCCTCCACCTTCGAGTCTGGAGCCCCGCAAAGTTATTGCATAGCGTTGTTCGCCAATTCTCCATTCTCCACTTTTTTCGGAGCCCGATGAATATTATTGCCTAGCGCTGTTCATGTGTCCTCCACCTTCGAGTCTGGAGCCCCGCGAAGTTATTGCATAGCGCTGTTCGCCAATTCCCCATTCTCCACTTTTTTTCGGAGCCCCATCAATGTTATTGCCCAGCGCTGTTCATGTGTCCTCCACCTTCGAGTCTGGAGCCCCACAAAGTTATTGCTAGCGTTGTTCGCCAATTCTCCATTCTCCACTTTTTTCGGAGCCCCATGAATATTATTGCCTAGCGCTGTTCATGTGTCCTCCACCTTCGAGTCTGGAGCCCCGCGAAGTTATTGCGTAGCGCTGTTCGCCAATTCTCCATTCTCCATTTTTTTTCGGAGCCCCATGAATGTTATTGCCAAGTGCTGTTCATGCATCCTCCACCTTCCAGTATGGAGCCCCAGGAAGTTATTGCATAGCGTTGTTCGCCAATTCTCCATTCCCCACTTTTTTTTCGGAGCCCCATGAATGTTATTGCCAGGCGCTGTTCATGCATCCTCCACCTTCGAGTCTGGAGCCCCACAAAGTTATTGCGTAGCGCTGTTCGCCAATTCTCCATTCTCCTCTTTTTTTCGAAGCCCCATGAATGTCATTTCCAAGCGCTGTTCATGCATCCTCCACCAACGAGTCTGGAGCCCCACGAAGTTATTGCGTAGCGCTGTTCGCCAATTCTCCATTCTCCACTTTTTTATGGAGCCCCATGAATGTCATTGCCTAGCGCTGTTCATGCATCCTCCACCTACGAGTATGGAGCCCCGCGAGGTTATTGCGTAGCGCTGTTCGCCAATTCTCCATTCTCCACTTTTTTACGGAGCCCCATGAATTTCATTGCCTAGCGCTGTTCATGCATCCTCCACCAACGAGTCTGGAGCCCCGCGAAGTTATGGCTTAGCGCTGTTCGCCAATTCTCCATTCTCCACTTTTTTACGGAGCCCCATGAATGGCATTGCCTGGCGCTGTTCATGCATCCTCCACCTTCGAGCCTGCAGCCCCGCGAAGTTATTGCGTAGTGTTGTTCGGCAATTCTCCATTCTCCGCTTTTTTTCGAAGCCCCATGAATGTCATTTCCAAGCGCTGTTCATGCATGCTCCACCAACGAGTCTGGAGCCCCGCGAAGTTATTGCGTAGCGCTGTTCGCCAATTCTCCATTCTCCACTTTTTTTCGAAGCCCCATGAATGTCATTTCTAAGCGCTGTTCATGCATCCTCCACCTACGAGTCTGCAGCCCCGCGATGTTATTGCGTAGCGCTGTTCGCCAA
>NC_038255.2:17740182-17742251 GCF_000004515.6 Glycine max | reverse complement strand
ATGAATGTCATTGCCTAGCGCTGTTCATGCATCCTCCACCTACGAGTCTGCAGCCCCGCGAAGTTATTGCGTAGCGTTGTTCGCCAATTCTCCATTCTCCACTTTTTTACGGAGCCCCATGAATGGCATTGCCTGGCGCTGTTCATGCATCCTCCACCTTCGAGCCTGGAGCCCCGCGAAGTTATTGCGTAGCGCTGTTCTCCAATTCTCCATTCTCCACTTTTTTACGGAGCCCCATGAATGTCATTGCCTGGCGCTGTTCATGCATCCTCCACCAACGTGTCTGGAGCCCCGCGAAGTTATTGCGTAGTGCTGTTCGGCAATTCTCCATTCTCCGCTTTTTTACGGAGCCCCATGAATGTCATTGCCTAGCGCTGTTCATGCATCCACCACCTACGAGTCTGGAGCCCCGCGATGTTATTGCGTAGCGATGTTCACCAATTCTCAATTCTCCACTTTTTTACTGAGCCCCTTGAATGTCATTGCCTGGCGCTGTTCATGCATCCTCCACCAACGTGTCTGGAGCCCCGCGAAGTTATTGCGTAGTGCTGTTCTGCAATTCTCCATTCTCCGCTTTTTTACGGAGCCCCATGAATGTCATTGCCTAGCGCTGTTCATGCATCCTCCACCTTTGAGTCTGGAGCCCCGCAAAGTTATTGCGTAGCGCTGTTCGCCAATTCTCCATTCTCCACTTTTTTACGGAGCCCCATGAATGTCATTGCCTGGCGCTGTTCATGCATCCTCCACCTTCGAGTCTGTAGCCCCGCAAAGTTATTGCGTAGCGCTGTTCACCAATTCTCCATTCTCCACTTTTTTACGGAGCCCCATGAATGTCATTGCCTGGCCATGTTCATGCATCTCCACCAACGAGACTGGAGCCTCGCGAAGTTATTGCGTAGCGCTGTTCGCCAATTCTCCATTCTCCACTTTTTTACGGAGCCCCATTAATGTCATTGCCTGGCGCTGTTCATGCATCCTCCACCAACGAGTCTGGAGCCCCGCGAAGTTATTGCATAGCGATGTTCGCCAATTCTCCATTCTCCACTTTTTTACAGAGCCCCTTGAATGTCATTGCCTGGCGATGTTCATGCATCCTCCACCAACGTGTCTGGAGCCCCGCGAAGTTATTGCGTAGTGCTGTTCGGCAATTCTCCATTCTCCACTTTTTTACGGAGCCCCTTGAATGTCATTGCCTGGCGCTGTTCATACATCCTCCACCAACGTGTCTGGAGCCCCGCGAAGTTATTGCGTAGTGCTGTTCGGCAATTCTCCATTCTCCGCTTTTTTACGGAGCCCCATGAATGTCATTGCCTAGCGCTGTTCATGCATGCTCCACCAACGAGTCTGGAGCCCCGCGAAGTTATTGCGTAGCGCTGTTCGCCAATTCTCCATTCTCCACTTTTTTACGGAGCCCCTTGAATGTCATTGCCTGGCGCTGTTCATGCATCCTCCACCAACGTGTCTGGAGCCCCGCGAAGTTATTGCGTAGTGCTGTTCGGCAATTCTCCATTCTCCGCTTTTTTACGGAGCCCCATGAATGTCATTGCCTAGCGCTGTTCATGCATCCTCCACCTTCGAGTCTGGAGCCCCGCAAAGGTAATGCGTAGCGCTGTTCGCCAATTCTCCATTTTCCACTTTTTTACGGACCCCCATGAATGTCATTGCCTAGCGCTGTTCATGCATCCTCCACCTTTGAGTCTGGAGCTTCGCGAAGTTATTGCGTAGTGCTGTTCCCCAATTCTCCATTCTCCACTTTTTTAAGGAGCCCCATCAATGTCATTGCCAAGCGCTGTTCATGCATCCTCCACCAACGAGTCTGGAGCCCCGCGAAGTTATTGCGTAGTGCTGTTCGGCAATTCTCCATTCTCCACTTTTTTACGGAGCCCCATGAATGTCATTGCCTAGCGCTGTTCATGCATCCTCCACCTTCGAGTGTGGAGCCCCGCGAAGTTATTGCGTAGTGCTGTTCGCCAATTCTCCATTCTCCACTTTTTTACGGAGCCCCATTAATGTCATTGCCTAGCGCTGTTCATGCATCCTCCACCTACGAGTCTGGAGCCCCGCGAAGT
>NC_038255.2:17730955-17732672 GCF_000004515.6 Glycine max | reverse complement strand
CGCTGTTCATGCATCCTCCACCTTCGAGCCTGCAGCCCCGCGAAGTTATTGCGTAGTGTTGTTCGGCAATTCTCCATTCTCCGCTTTTTTTCGAAGCCCCATGAATGTCATTTCCAAGCGCTGTTCATGCATGCTCCACCAACGAGTCTGGAGCCCCGCGAAGTTATTGCGTAGCGCTGTTCGCCAATTCTCCATTCTCCACTTTTTTTCGAAGCCCCATGAATGTCATTTCTAAGCGCTGTTCAAGCATCCTCCACCTACGAGTCTGCAGCCCCGCGATGTTATTGCGTAGCGCTGTTCGCCAATTCTCCATTCTCCACTTTTTTACGGAGCCCCATGAATTTCATTGCCTAGCGCTGTTCATGCATCCTCCACCAACGAGTCTGGAGCCCCGCGAAGTTATGGCTTAGCGCTGTTCGCCAATTCTCCATTCTCCACTTTTTTACGGAGCCCCATGAATGGCATTGCCTGGCGCTGTTCATGCATCCTCCACCTTCGAGCCTGCAGCCCCGCGAAGTTATTGCGTAGTGTTGTTCGGCAATTCTCCATTCTCCGCTTTTTTTCGAAGCCCCATGAATGTCATTTCCAAGCGCTGTTCATGCATGCTCCACCAACGAGTCTGGAGCCCCGCGAAGTTATTGCGTAGCGCTGTTCGCCAATTCTCCATTCTCCACTTTTTTATGGAGCCCCATGAATGTCATTGCCTAGCGCTATTCATGCATCCTCCACCTACGAGTCTGGAGCCCAGCGAGGTTATTGCGTAGCGCTGTTCGCCAATTCTCCCTCCTCCACTTTTTTACGGAGCCCCATGAATTTCATTGCCTAGCGCTGTTCTTGCATCCTCCACCAACGAGTCTGGAGCCCCGCGAAGTTATTGCTTAGCGCTGTTCGCCAATTCTCCATTCTCCACTTTTTTACGGAGCCCCATGAATGGGATTGCCTGGAGCTGTTCATGCATCCTCCACCTCCAGGCCTGCAGCGCCGATTTGTTTGTGCGTAATGGAGTACCGCAACTCACCATTCCCCGATATTTTTCATCCCCCCATGAATGAACCTTGTATGCGCTGTGAATGCCTGCTCCCCGATCGAATCTGGAGCTGCTTTTGGTAATGGCGAAATCATATTGATAAATTCTCCATTCTTTAGACCACTCGAAGTTGTTGTCAACAAAGTAAACACTTTTGTACTATAAAAGTGGCAAAACAGATTATTCTATGGCACAAGGAGGGCACCTTTTACTGCTGCCCGGCTTAAATCAATCAGATTTTCGTAAACGAACCTTTAGTTTATTTTCTGCAAAGGACTAATAGTTCGGAATGCATCGATACAAGCTTAGGTACCCATCATACACGTGATGAAGTATTGCAATGAACCATGAAGTTTAGAGGTATGCATTATGGTTCAAGTACAAAATACAGATCTCTCGGTTCAGGCGCATCTACCTGAACATAATATACATAAACTCACATCACTGGTAGGCACCACCCACATACATGAAGAGATATGTTATCCTCCCAAATGGATAAAACTTATGAGCATAACTAAATAGCATTGCAGGAAAACAGCTTTGAAGAACATAACCTCTTGACCCCATGCACAAATTCCTTGCCTATAGACTATCCCTAAACCCCTAGCTCTCCAAACATGATCAATTAGTGGCGGTCCCAACAATGAACGGCTCCATGAGAGGCTTGTCAAGAAATAGAAGAGAACCCCC
>NC_038255.2:17705156-17722225 GCF_000004515.6 Glycine max | reverse complement strand
GGCGACGCGAGACTCGCGGGATGCGTGTTCCACGAAAGGAATACGCGCGGAGTCGCCACCAACGTTTATTTGAGGAAAACGTCGGAAAAACCGGAAAAGACGCGATCTACGAACTTTTAAGTGAAAGGTTCGGGAGTTGTATTTACGCGCGGGGAAGGTATTAGCACCCCACACGTCCGTCACAAGGGACGGCAGCCTTTAATCGAATGTGCAAACATGACTTTGATTTTTACGTTCCCTTTTATGTCCTTATATCCTTTATACCCTTTTTATATTTTTTCTCTTTTAGTGGTCGACAAGGGTGTTTCCCTTTGCTCCTACGTATTCCTCAATTTGCGATGAGGAAATCAGACCTACGTAGTTCTTTCGGAACAAAGTGTTTGGTTTAAGTTTGTTTTTTGTCTTTTTTGCAAAATATGTTTTTTATTTGAACAAAAGGTCATTTAAGGTGTTGGACCATTAAACGGTCTTTTGATTTTGAAAGGAGAGAAACGTTAAGGCATTGGACCATTAACGATCTCTTGTTTTTGAAAGGAGAGAAACGTTAAGGCATTTGGACCATTAACGATCTCTTGGGGTGGTCGACAAAAGCGGGGCTTTTGCTCCTACGTATCCTCAATTGCGATGAGGAAATCAGACCTACGTAGTTCTTGCAAAAGCGGTAAAGTCACATGTTGATTTTATGCTTTTGAACGGTCCATGTTAACCGATAAAAGCAAAGAGGACCGTTTAAGGCGTTGGACCTTAAAACGGTTTTTAGTGATTTTTCGGAAAAAAACTTGATTTGTGAGTTGATTTTAGTCTTAGTTTCACTTTGGTTATTAATCAATTCATTCAAGGAAACTTCCAAAGAAAAACGTCCGATTGATTTTTTTTATTATTTTATTCAAAGATATTTTGATTATTTTATTATTATTTTTCAAGATATTTTGATTATTTTATTATTATTTTACTTTTTTTGGTTTAACCGAGGTTATAGCGTGAACGATCGGTTAGATTTCGTTTTAACAGTGATTAAACGAGATTACAACACAAATGATCAGTTGAAATTCATTTTATCATTTATTAGACGAGAAAACGGCTTAAATAAATGGTTAAAGCACGTTAAAAACGGAAGAAAAGAAAACTGAAAGTAAACGAAATTAAAGTGAAAGTACACAAAACAAGAAATGAATTGAAAGTCTCGGATTCGAAAACTTACCCGTTGAAGAACGAAGAACGAACGAAGAACGGATGAAGAACGGTGAAGAACGACGAAGAACGATGAAGAATTTCCACAGAATCGCTTACGGAAGCGTTACGGAAGTACTTCGACTTGATTTTTCTTCACGAAAACGTGTTTTTTGCCCAAAATAGCCGAAATGCATAGCCAAAGGGGTCTTGAACATTTTGAAACAGCTCCCCCCTCCCCTATTTATAGAAAAAAAAGGAGGTGCTTGCCGCCCAAAGACTTAATGAAGAAGATTTCTAAGCGCACCCGAATTACTAAGTTCACCCCCCTTTTCGTATTTTACGGAAAAGTTACGGAAGCCTTACGGAACTGTTTTCGAATTTGATTTTCATCTTTTTTCACTTCCCTTTCACCAATGTTAAGTGGAATATGCTTACCCAAGGTTTTCGGAAATTTTACGGAAGTATTACGGAAGTCGCGGAAGCCCCGAAAACCATTTTTCAAAAACGTGGAGGAGCTTGCCGCCCAGTTGCTTCCTCCTTAAGCAACCCAACTTCCATTTGATTTGAATTGCTATTTACACCCCTATCTTGATAAGTTCACCCCCTTACCTTTTTTGGTGATTCTTTTTTCGTAAAGTTACGGAAACTTACGAATCTCGTAACGATACTTGTTTTCTTTCCGTAATGTTACGAAACCTTGCGGATTACATAATCATCCACTTTTTGACTTACGGAATGTTACGGAATCTCACTTAATTATGCAACGATGCTTCCATTTGATTTCCGGTGTGTCACGGAAACTTACGGATTGTGCATCAATATTTTTTGGTTTTTCGGCATGTCCTGGAATTTCACAAATTGCCTAATGATGGGTGCCAAGCACCTCACAAGGACCAAAGAAAGGTCGCATGTCATCAAGCAAAGGTCCCCGGACGAAATTAGGGTATGACAGTTGCCCCTCTTTACTTGTCTTTTATTGGAGATAAAAGGAAAGTAAAGATAAGACACTAATTTCGTTCCTCTCGATTTGACGAGAGTCGCGGGTGACCATAAAATCTCCACATGCAAATGACTTGTTGTTCCCGGAATTTCACAAATTGCCTAATGATGGGTGCCAAGCACCTCACAAGGACCAAAGAAAGGTCGCATGTCATCAAGCAAAGATCCCCAGACGAAAATTAGGGTATGACACTAATTTCGCTCCTCTCGGTTGACGAGAGTCGCGGGTGACCATGACTTGTCGTTCCCGGAATTTCACAAATTGCCTAATGATGGGTGCCAAGCACCTCACAAGGACCAAAGAAAGGTCGCATGTCATCAAGCAAAGGTCCCCGGACGAAAATTAGTGTATGACACTAATTTCGCTCCTCTCGGTTGACGAGAGTCGCGGGTGACCATGACTTGTCGTTCCCGGATTTTCACAAATTGCCTAATGATGGGTGCCAAGCACCTCACAAGGACCAAAGAAAGGTCGCATGTCATCAAGCAAAGGTCCCCGGACGAAAATTAGTGTATGACACTAATTTCGCTCCTCTCGGTTGACGAGAGTCGCGGGTGACCATGAAATTTCCACATGTAAATGACTTGTTGTTCCCGGAGGAACAAAAGGTGCAGAAGACTATGTCAGCCTCTGCATGCTATCAAGCGTTCTGTCTTACAGATAGCAAAAGAATGTTTATACGAATAACCACTCGGGTATTTCCGCGTATCATCGGGCCCGCCGCCTCTGGATGATACAAGGGTGCAGAATGACCAAATTTGGTCTCTGCTTGTCATCGGGCTCGCCGCCTCTGGATGACAAAAGGGTGCGGATAACCGTAAGGTATCTCCGCGTATCATCGGGCCCGCCGCCTCTGGATGATACAAGGGTGCAGAATGACCAAACTTGGTCTCTGCTTGTCATCGGGCCCGCCGCCTCTGGATGACAAAAGGGTGCGGATAACCGTAAGGTATCTCCGCGTATCATCGGGCCCGCCGCCTCTGGATGATACAAGGGTGCAGAATGACCAAACTTGGTCTCTGCTTGTCATCGGGCCCGCCGCCTCTGGATGACAAAAGGGTGCGGATAACCGTAAGGTATCTCCGCGTATCATCGGGCCCGCCGCCTCTGGATGATACAAGGGTGCACGTCACATGACCTCAGGGTCAGTATGACAAAGATTATGGGGCGGCCGACAAAAGCAAGGCTCTTGCTCCTACGTATCCTCCAATGAGGAACTCAGACCTACGTAGTTCTGGATAACTTGTGAGACTTGAAAAGTCTCCATCGGAAAATGCTGACATCTCCGGAAAAGGCGCAGATGACCACATTGGCCTCTGCTCATCAATCACACTTGGGGTCACTAAATGACGAGGTGCGGATAACCGTAAGGTGTCTCCGCGGGCTACCAGCTCTTGGGTCATGGTAACAGAAAGCGGCGCGGTCGACAAAAGCGAGGCTTTTGCTCCTACGTATCCTCCAATGAGGAACTCAGACCTACGTAGTTCTGGATAACTTGTGAGACTTGAAATAGTCTCGGTGTTTTCTTCGCTAAAATGCAAACATGCTTTAGTAAAGAGATAAATATTCCAACTGATTAGAGCAGCATACGTTTTTTTGAGTGAAAAACAATGCGTTTACCGGGGAAGGAGAGCCTGTTGATGAAATCCCCCATAACCTTAACTGAGATTTTGGATGTTAGCATTTCGTTTCTAAATGAACATTTAGAGGAAACACTGGGTTCGACAAAATAGAAGAAAATCACTCCAAGTGTATCAATCTCGCACAGGTAAGTGTCTCATCCTAATTCCGAACCATAGATATGTCATGACTTGACTTTGCAAATTATTTCCTATCAAATCAAAAATTACATGCGTGATCATGGATCAATAGGACTTCCCTTGGGAATGGGTTTTCTTGATGGGTTTTTCGGCTTTTGTGTGTTTTTTTTGGCTTTTGATTTTTTTGGCTTTTGATTTTTTGTTGGCTTTTTCCTTTTCTGTTTTTGTTTAGTGCGGGGCGAAAAAGTCGCTAGCGCACTGATTCTGGTTGGCAATTAAAGGGAGAAGACCATTTTAGGTCATGGTTTCCTTTCCTTCTTTTTGTTCATTTGGTGACAATTCTGTATTGTTCAGATATTATCCGGTCTAAAGACCTCTCTGCACATTTCTTCTGGTTTCTTTGACCAGGAGCTTTCTTCTTTTCTTTCTTTACTTTCTCCCATTCTTTGGTTGGGAATTTTCTTTCTTTTCTTTTTTTCTTTCTCCCTCTCTTTGATTGGGAATTTCCTTGCTTCCTTTTTTCCTTGATTGGAAATTTTCCTTCTCCTTTTTTTTTTGATTGGAAATTTTCCTTCTCTTCTTTTTTGCTTCCGAGGGTAAGGATTGACATTCTCACCCTGGGTCAAGGTTTATGGTGAGTCAGGATTTTGGCTCAAGACTTGTAGAATGGCTAGGCATGATACATGTCAGGGTTTGGTTCGGTTCAAGGATAAAAAGGATGCCCCACATTATTTCCATGACACAAATGCAAAAATGATGATTTGGAAATTTTATGCAAAACTGGTCATGCATGCACCTATGTGGATGCTCAAGTGTCAAATTTTTATGGTCATGTGATGCTAGGGCTCAGGATTCATTTTCCTCTATTTTAAATCAACCCAATGTTTCCAAAATATGCTCTTTTATCCATTTGTGCATTCATCCGAGTCCATTTTGGGCGTCCGGGGAAATTTTCACAGCATTCACCCTTCAGGTGTATACACATTTTTTCAAAAACTAGTTATGATCAGTGAATTTTTTTTTCAAAGAAAAGTTGGAAGTCATCTCTTTTCAAAAGCATGTTGGTTTTTCAGCTAGACAACTTTTTTTTCTTTTTTTTCTTCCTTTTTTTTTGTTTTTTTCATTTGTTCATTTCTTTTTCTCGTTTGTTTTTTTTTTTCTTCTCTTTTTTTTTCATGAAGTATTTTGCTACCTAAACATGTGCATATTTTTGTGAGGTATTTTTGCTATATACATGCATATCCAAGGTATCTTGCCACCTAAACATACATATATATGTTTTGTGAGGTATTTTTTTGTTTACATACACGCACATCTAAGGTATCTCTCTACCTAAACATACATATATATATTTTGTGAAGTATTTTTTTGTTTACATACATGCATATCTAAGGTATTTTCACTACCTAAACATACATATATATATTTTGTGAGGTATGACTACCTTCCGAGCTTGCGCTTGTTTTATTTAAATCCCCAGGATCATGAGCAACTAGGTGCGTCCTACTATAAAAAGTGATCAAATAACAAGCATAGATTCAAAAGGTACTAGGTTGCCTCCTAGAAGCGCTTCTTTAACGTCTTTAGCTGGACGCCTTATGACTTGTCGGTCACTGACCTAGTACTTTGCTTACCTTTGGCTTTGGACTTGGTCGCCTATGGGTCGGCCATGTGTCGTAGGCAACGCTCTAACTTTTTTGTGGATGAGCAGAGGTGAACTCTAAAGGTGGTGGCGGTGCGTCTATTGCCCGCTACCGGCCATCCCAATGCTACTGTGGTGTCTCGCCCTGCGTCTGCCTGGGGGCGCAGTACTTCTTGATGAAAGCCTGATTAATAGGGGCCTGATGAACTTGCTGGGGTCGACGGGCACTCCGTAGAAATGACAGAGGCCCGTAATTAGAGTTGGAAACCCTAGGACCCTGTTGGACTTCTTCGAGTCCACTGGATGTCTTGCGGGCACGATCCCTGCAAACAATAGATGACATCAGAAATTAGTTTGAACCATATGCATACTCACCTATGTCGGGATGGCATGACCTTGCTAGGGGGGGTACGGGCACCCTGTAGGACTGATAGAGGCCCGTAACCAGAGCTGGAAACCCCAGGACCCTGTTGGACTTCTTCAGGTCCACTGGGTGTCTTTGTGGGTGCGATCCCTGCAAACAATAGATGGTATCAGAAATCAGTTGAACCATATGCATACTTACCCATGTCGGGACGACACAGACCAACTGATACTTTTGCAGGGGGAGATTGGCAATGCGGTCGCTGGGCAGAATGTTGCTAAGTAGCAATGTCATCTATATCTGTGTAAGAGTGGTCATGTTGGTGCGAATGATCCGCACTCGTCTCTTTGCAGCGGCACGGGTGAAATCTTGCCCCGGTATGCATAGTAGCTGTGTGATAGCCTCCCTCTCTGGTTGTGCTCGCACAGTTGGCCGTCCTCCAATATCAAGGGGTGGCCCAGGAACCGTTAAAAGGAAACTACTGGTCCCTTAACCGGGAGTGCAAGTCTTGGTTAAGCATTTAAGGATAGAGGACCTTAAATTCTCTTAAGGTGCGGATGTGGAGCACACTGAAAATGAGGACACGTAGCCCTCTAAAGGTGAGGGCGTGCAGCCCTCTCAAGGCGAGGACGTGTAGTCCTCTGGAGGTGAGGGCGTGTAGCCCTCTGATGGTGAGGACGTGTAGTCCTCTCAAAGTGAGGGCGTGTAGCCCTACGAAGGTGAGGACATGCAGTCCTCTGATGGCGAGGGCGTGTAGCCCTCTGAAGGTGAGGACGTGTAGTCCTCTGAAGGTGAGGGTATGTCCCCCTTTGAAAATGGGGAACATGTAGTCCTCTAATGGCGAGGACGTGTAGTCCTCTAAAGGTGAGGACGTGTAGTCCTCTGAAGGTGAGGGCGTGTAGCCCTACGAAGGTGAGGACATGCAGTCCTCTGATGGCGAGGGCGTGTAGCCCTCTGAAGGTGAGGACGTGTGGTCCTCTAAAGGTGAGGGCGTGTAGCCCTACGAAGGTGAGGACATGTAGTCCTCTGAAGGTGAGGGTAACTAGTACCCAAGGCGAGGGCGAGTAGCCCTCTCAAGGCGAGGACGTGTAGTCCTCTGGAGGTGAGGGCGTGCAGCCCTCTGATGGTGAGGACATGTAGTCCTCTCAAGGCGAGGACGTGTAGTCCTCTGGAGGTGAGGGCGTGCAGCCCTCTGATGGTGAGGACATGTAGTCCTCTCAAGGCGAGGACGTTTAGTCCTCTCAAGGTGAGGATGTGCAGTCCTCTGAAGGCGAGGATGTGTAGTCCTCTAAAGGTGAGGGCATGTAGCCCTATGAAGGTGAGGACATGTAGTCCTCTGAAGGTGAGGGTACCTAGTACCCAAGGCGAGGGCGGGTAGTCCTCTCAAGGCGAGGACGTGTAGTCCTCTGGAGGTGAGGGCGTGCAACCCTCTGATGGTGAGGACATGTAGTCCTCTCAAGGCGAGGACGTGTAGTCCTCTCAAGGCGAGGACGTGTAGTCCTCGCAAGGTGAGGACGTGGAGTCCTCTGAAGGCGAGGATGTGTAGTCCTCTAAAGGTGAGGGCGTGCAGCCCTATGTTGGCGAGGACGTGTAGTCCTCTAAAGGTTAGGGCGTGTAGCCCTACGTTGGTGAGGACGTGTAGTCCTCTCAAGGTGAAGGCGTGCAGCCCTCTGTTGGCGAGGACGTGTAGTCCTCTAAAGGTGAGGGCGTGTAGCCCTACGAAGGTGAGGACATGCAGTCCTCTGATGGCGAGGGCGTGTAACCCTCTGAAGGTGAGGACATGCAGTCCTCTGATGGCGAGGGCATGTAGCCCTCTGAAGATGAGGACATGCAGTCCTCTGAAAGTGAGGACACACAGTCCTCTTAAGGTGAGGGCGTGCAGCCCTCTGTTGGCGAGGACGTGTAGTCCTCTGAAGACCGGGGTACTAGTACCCGAGGGTCCATCCTTATGAAAAAGCAAGAGATCGACTCATCGAGAGAGCCGGTCATCCCAAATTCAAAAGATTTGGACATTTAGATGTAGGGAATCTATGCAGTTAACATGATTTTGAGGGATGCAAATGCATGCAAACTTTGTTGTGAAATTTGGGTAAATGCGGACTTTATATGAAACAATGCAATGTAATGGAAAGTTGTACAATGTTCATGGCATTCTTTCCCTATTTTGTGATTTTGATTTTGATTTGATTTTTTTTTTTTTTTTTGGAAAACACAGATTGACTGCCCTTTTGAAAAAGGTGATAATTCATGCAACCTCATCCTATCTTTTTGCAAATCTCTCCGGGAACTCCCTCAGAGTGTATGTTCTTTTTGATTTAGTTACTTGACCATTTTGGAGTGACGGCAATGGAGTCGTTTGATGTTTAATCAATCCATTGAAATCCTAGGGTTTGTCCCTTTTTTTTTGTTGAAAACATCGATGGGTGAGAACTTTTGATCGGCCCCTATGTTCACTTGAGGCTCATGCACGGTGCCCCTCATTGCCCCAGTGTAAGGCTTTGAGGTACCAATCGTTGTCTTTCGTCATGACCTTGTAGGAGGGAACCTATTGGGTGAGAACTTCTAATCTGCCCCTAGGTTCGCTTGAGGTTTTTGCATGGTGCCTTTCGTTGCCCCAGTGTAGGGCTTAGAGGTACCAATTGTTGTCTTGTTTTCACAACCTCGTAGTGAGGAAGAATGAAAGACGCAATTGATTCTTGCAAAAAGAATTTTCCAAGGACGAGAAATAGTTGAAGGATTTTTCAGCTGATGGATTAAGTCAAATGACTCCTATGTAGAAGCAAGATGTTTTGATGTTTTGATGATGCCAAAGGATCAAGTGCTTCCAAGTTTTATTCAAGACAAGAATCCAAGAAAGTCAAGATATATGATCAAGTTGATTTCTAGAATCTTTTGGAAGAAGTTTCCAAATTGAAAAAACAAAAGGTTTGACCAAAGAATTCTATCATTTCAAATTGAGATTTGCTCTCCGGTAATCGATTACCAGCAGCTGAAAATGTTTATAACAGTCACTAGAAATTTGAATTCAAAATTTATAATGTGTAATCGATTACACATGGATGGTAATTGATTACCAGCAATTTATTCAAATTTTAAAGCCTGTGATCTATTACACAAGTCTTGTAATCGATTACCAGAGGAGATTTTCAGAAAATAATTTCCAAGAGTCACATCTATTCAAATGGTTTATGAATGGCCATCAAAGGTGACTTGGAAACACGAATTTAAAGAGAGTTTTCATTGCCCACAAAGTTTATCCTCTCAAAAGATTAAGAGTTTTTCTGAACTGAACTGTCTTATCCTCTCAAAAAGATTCCTTGGTCAACCACTTGCATATTCAATAAGGAATTTTGATTGGTCTTCATTGTACAATCTATCCCTTTTAAGAGAGATTTCTTCTTCTCTTCTCCTTACTTCTGAAAAGGGATTAAGAGACTGAGAGTCTCTTATTGTAGAGGATTCTTGAACACAAGGGAAGGGTTGTCCCTGTGTGGTTCAGACTTTGTAAAAGGAGTTTTACAAAGAGAGTGGAAAATCTCAAGTGGGTTTCTTGAGGACCGGACGTAGGCGCGGGAAGTGGCCGAACCAGTATAAATCAAGTTTGCATTCCTCTCTTCCTTTAAACTTCTTTTATTGCTATTTATCTTTTGCTTTAAAGAAGTTTATTTTGATTTGTCTTTTGAGTAATTCATGTTAAGGGTGCATTGTTAATCCAAAAAGAAAGAGTGATAGTTCAATTGGGGAATAGTCTTTGCATCTTAATTCAACCCCCCCTTTCTTAAGATAACTGAGGCCATTTGTCCAACATCCTATTCTTGACAACTCGCTTCTCTAAGAAGACAAACTTTCTGGAATGATAAAATGAGGTCACATGAACGTCTATATTTTTACTTGAAAACACAGTCAATCAAATGCCCCCTCTTTTTTTTTTTTACTTTACTCGTCGTTTTACGACACCCCCACCAACGTGCAAGATGAGTAATCTCTGATTGAACGGTCTTGGAAGTCAACACTCAGGAGCGCAGGTTGCTTGAGCAAACAGACCCATGGCTTACACTCACATTCCGGTGGAAGTTGAATAAGCAAAGATGTGTTTGTGAGAGGATGAGGGACAAAGATATCAACTTTATCCATTTCATTTAACATTGTAACTGTGGTTTACAATAATGGCATAAACTTGAGAATCCTGTTGAGTCGTTAGAGACACCTAACAACAGCCTTCAAAATTGCCCCATGTATGGTGTTGCTTGTCAATGTTAGGATTCAACAAGCGATTCTCCTCAAATTTCAGCCAGCCCGTATCAATTAGACTTCACACTTTATGCTTCAGAGCCCTACAATGCTCAATGGAACGCCCCGGGGCTTCTCCGTGACAAGCACACGTTGCGTTCGAGTCGTATTCTCGGAGAAATGGAGGTTGATGAACCTTGGCTAGGGTTATGGCTACCATTGAATTATCAAGTAGATATGGGAGCAAGTCAGCATAGGACACTGGAATTGGGGTGAATTCTACAGGCTTTCTCGCCGCAAAATGCATTTTTGGTTGGTGTTTTTGGTTTTGCTAAAGGTGGTGTTCGTCATTGGAAGTGCGGTAGACAGACTTTGTGGTTGATTTAGGGATGGCCTTTATGGATAACTGGTTGGTGGGTAAGGAGGAGGTTTGTTATTGGCTGAGTAATGACATTGTTGGGTTGGTGGGAAACTTGGCCGTATAGGAATGGCAGTCACAGCATGGGTTTCTCCCTCTTTCTCACCCTCTTCATTTGCCCCAGTTTTCTCAGTCGTCCTAGTAGGATGATCAACTTTTCCTCTTTTTGGACCCACATCGATCCTTTCACTGGCAAAGACCAAATCCTCAAAGCTTTGAAGGTGCGTAGCCCACCATTTTCCATAGTAGAATACTGGTAATGTGTCTACTATCATTGTCATCGTTTTTTTGTCATTGAGGTGCCACTTTGAGCTTCCAGGTTCTCCACCTTTGGGCGTATTCTTTGAAAGATTTGTGCCCCCTTTTTGCACATGTTCTGTAGTTGCATCCTATCCGAAGACATTATACTAATACTGCCTAACAAAGGCAACCATTAGGTCCTTCCAAGAATGGACTCGGGAAGGTTCCAAGTTAGTGTACCAGGTAACAGCTACCCCAGTAAGACTTTCATGGAAGGAATGTATCAACAATTCCTCATCTTTTGCGTATTCCCCCATCTTCTGACAATACATCTTTAGATGGTTCTTGGGACAAGTAGTCCCCTTGTACTTGTCAAAGTCCAGCACCTTGAACTTGGGAGGGGTGATGATATTGGGTACTAGGAACAACTCTTTTAGGTTAGCAAAGGCATAATCTTCACCTCCTTCAATGGCCCTGAGCCTTTCCTCTAGATGATCCAACTTTCCCATTCCTGCCATAGTCATGAGGGTTTTTAACCGCTGTGGAACGTGAGGGTTGTGGTTGTGGGTGACACTGAGGGCCTTCCAAAGGGTTTTGTAGGGGTATACCACCAACTGCTTGCCCTTCCGTGGCATATCCGAGGCAAGGCTCGAAGTCGGCTAGATTGTGGTGGGGAATTTCATGTGTCCCCACCACGGTTTAAGAGACATGTGCATGATCAATTTGGGGTTGTTGGCTCTCAATGGGTATAGGAGTGGAGTTATTGACATTCTTATTGGGAGTGTACGCCACTTTGGGTGGCGTATAGTTGAGAGGCAAGCCATATGGCGGGAAGGCGTGCTCGTTTTGAATTTGTACATTATGGGGGCTGCCCGTACTTCCTAAATCTTTGCCTACCATATCTGAGGTTGGATGATTCATTTGGTTGATGCCGGATGGGGACATCAGGTTCACCTTAGCAACAACGCTGGTAGCGGCAATTGCAACCACATTGGCTTCCATTATCTTCTTCACGCTCATCATGGCCTCCATCATTGTGGCCATTTGCTCTTTAATGGCCTCCATGTCGGCCTTCATCTTCTCTTGTATCTCCTCTACTTCACCCATTACTCTAGCTCTAGCACAAGTTCGGTGAGGACGCCGTAAAGCATGTTTTTTTTTTATAACAATGATTAAGTTCATTTTATTTTATTTTATTTTATTTTTCAAGGAAAGAATGTAATGAGCAATGCAACCAATGAAAAGCATGGATGTATGCGAATGATGTACAGTTGAAGTATTGCGAATTTTTACGCAGGATATGGGGTTGAATCAATTTAGATTTTCAACATGGTCCATGACATCTTTGTCAAGGTGAAACTGGAAGTAACAAGGACATCAACAATCCTAAATATGTTTGGCAGTAGATGAAGTAGTGATGTGACTCGATTCATCTTTTGCCCCAATTTTGCAAGACGGTTACTTCCATATTTCAACTTGACTTGATGAACCTTTTTGTAAAAGCATGAGCTTGGTTCAACCCTATAATCCAAGGAATGGCAATTCTGATCGCCAATACTTCAACAACATTTCATAGGGATGAAAGACTCGAGAATACGCATGCTATGCATGGAAAATGTAATTATGAGATTGAGATGCCCGAAGAAACATCCTTTCTTAGTTAAACATGCATCAGGTACCATGTTCAATCATTTTGTTTTTAAGTGAAATGGGTTTATGATCCCAACATGGTTGGCTCATGGTACGGAATATATGCAACTAAGAATGCTGCGTGAATTTTCATACTTCCCTTTTTTTTGTTTTTGTTTTGTAGAGGAAAATACAAGGATCATGTATGAGCAAACAAAAAGTATGTGGAACGCATATGATGATGCAATGACTCATGCAAAATGGGAATGTGATAACGGACAAATGCAGGAACGATATGTTCATTATGATGCTGAAGAGATGTTTATGCGGTGCATGATATGAATGCATTTTACGGACACGAGAGCCCGGAAAATTATCTCTTCTTACTCGCGCATTTGGGGGCGCAGTGCCCCATATGTACAATTAAGAAGGTGATATGGACCTTCCGGCTTCCCGTGACAAAGGACGAGACCAACATACAATGCATGCTAGAGATAAAATGCGGGAGTGACTTGATTCGCACTGATTTTTGGAGTAAAAACGTGGGATAAACTCATCTTATTCAAAAAGTTATAACTAGTCAAGATCTGAGCGACAATACAAACTTCCTAGCGGTTTCCAATCATATGGTCCATTAAGTCTATCATATGCTGACAATAGCTGAGAAGTCCGTGGATCTCCTCGGGGGCGGAGTAGGTGTCCGCCACTGCTTTGGCCTTGGCTAGCAATCGGGGAAGTTCTTGACTCCTATTCAAAGTAAGAGCAAATCAGTCCGTCCACATTGTTGCCTCTTGGTGCAATGAATCAATTACCCTTTCCCTTTTCGACGCACGAGCGGTGACCTTGTAGCGGATAGACGGGCCTACCTTCTTGGAGAAAAAAGGTGTGAAACCAGCCACACATAGAGAGCCAGTGCACAACAAACAATTCTTGCACTGCTCTTTTCACATCCCCGGTCGAACGTGTCATACATGGCCAAAATGGCGACGACCGAGCTTTCCTTGCCATGATGAAAGGCGAGGAAAGCGTCAATCGCTGCTAGGTCCACTAACCCTTCCATATTCGGAAAGAGGACAACTCCAAAGATCAAAAGCGCCAAGATGTCAATAAAAGAAAGCCCATTCGCCTTGATTTTCCAAGGCCTTTGCCCTTTCCTCCAAACACTTCCTTGATACTCCGACTACCCCATTCCTATTTTGCTTTACCTGGTTCAACTCTTGTGCTGAGATTTTCACTACCTTGGCAACTCTTGTCGTGGAGGGATAGAACCCAGAGAAAAGATATGGCTTCCTTCCTCCCAGTGGGCATCCCAGGATTTCTTTAAACTCTTTCACAGTCGGCACTAGCTGGAAGTCCTCGAATGTGAAGCACCTTAGGGGCTGGTCATAATACTGGGAAAGGGATGCAATCGGTTCCATGGAGACTTCTACCCTAGCTAGGTCCCAAATCTTACCATAGGCTTTGCGGAAGGCTTGCTGTTGAAGTTGACCCATTAATTGCCCCAACTCTCGTAAACTAGTGACCTCTAAGCTCTTGATTTTGACTTGATAGAACCTCTTTTTAAGCGAAGGCTTTTGACTTGATCCCATGTTTTACTAAAGTGAAATAAAATCTAGTGCGAATCAAAACTCTGACATCTATCATGGGTGGAATGGATGAATGCATGAAGAAATGCATATGACACAGATGCAATTTACGAATACGGGAGCCCGAGAAACTGTCTCCTTCTCAGATACAACGTCTAGGGGTAGCAAAGTGCCCCAACGTATGTATTTAAAACGGTGACACGGACCCTTCGTTGGTTTGTTTATAGAGGGGATCAAGACAGAACCCATGTGCGATGCATACGCGAAAGGCGCAACACGGGAATGTATATAGTATGACAATACTCACTGAATATAAGTAAAAGGGTATATGACACTTATGCATGGCAGTGTGAAAAATGGCACGCAGCGTGTTTACTCCGTGCCCCTATTTAAGGGACCTATAAGGGAGAGAGCTAACTAGGCTTTTAGTAATAACCCCCAAGGTAGTCATATCTCTTTTGATAGTTTCTAGAGGTATCATTCTCTTCGAAAAACATATTGCAGCAGTAGGGACTACTAGCAACAATAAGTTTTCAAAGAAAAAAGCTCTAGATGAGGGTTCACTGTAATCAAGCAAGTCGGAGACCTAGCATGACCACAGATTCACCTCCGCTCCTTATGTTCCCATGAACCCGGGTATAGGGCCCTTTTTCACTCACAGTGTGTGCAAATAGTGTTGGTGTTTGTGTGCATCAAATGAATAAATATTTACCCCATGCATACATTTTAAAACGCACTAAAAGCAACAAAGAGTTTATATACATAAGAACATAATGAAGGAAAACCAACAAAGGGATAAGTCACGGTAAAACATTGCACAAGATTAAATGGCCTAACTCTCTAAAAAACAGTCCCCAGTGGAGTCGCCAACTGTCGCAACCAACCCTTCGGCGGGAGGGCGACGCGTGACTCGCGGGATGCGTGTTCCACGAAAGGAATACGCGCGGAGTCGCCACCAACGTTTATTTGAGGAAAACGTCGGAAAAACCGGAAAAGACGCGATCTACGAACTTTTTAAGTGAAAGGTTCGGGAGTTGTATTTACGTACGGGGAAGGTATTAGCACCCCACACGTCCGTCCCAAGGGACGGCAGCCTTTAATTGAATGTGCAAACATGACTTTGATTTTTTACGTTCCCTTTTATGTCCTTATATCCTTTATACCTTTTTTATATTTTTTCTTTTTTGTGGTCGACAAGGGTGTTTCCCTTTGCTCCTACGTATTCCTCAATTTGGGATGAGAAAATCAGACCTACGTAGTTCTTTCGGAACAAAGTGTTTGGTTAAGTTTGTTTTTTGTCTTTTTTGCAAAATATGTTTTTTATTTGAACAAAAGGTCATTTAAGGTGTTGGACCATTAAACGGTCTTTTGATTTTGAAAGGAGAGAAACGTTAAGGCATTGGACCTTTAACGATCTCTTGTTTTTGAAAGGAGAGAAACGTTAAGGCATTTGGACCATTAACGATCTCTTGGGGTGGTCGACAAAAGCGGGGCTTTTGCTCCTACGTATCCTCAATTGCGATGAGGAAATCAGACCTACGTAGTTCTTGCAAAAGCGGTAAAGTCACATGTTGATTTTATGCTTTTGAACGGTCCATGTTAACCGATAAAAGCAAAGAGGACCGTTTAAGGCGTTGGACCTTAAAACGGTTTTTAGTGATTTTCGGACAAAACTTGATTTGTGAGTCTATTTTAGTCTTAGTTTCACTTTGGTTATTAATCAATTCATTCAAGGAAACTTCCAAAGAAAAACGTCCGATTGATTTTTTTAATTTATTTTATTCAAAGATATTTTGATTATTTTATTATTATTTTTCAAGATATTTTGATTATTTTATTATTATTTTACTTTTTTTGGTTTAACCGAGGTTATAGCGTGAACGATCGGTTAGATTTTGTTTTAACAGTGATTAAACGAGATTACAACACAAATGATCGGTTGAAATTCATTTTATCATTTATTAGACGAGAAAACGGCTTAAATAAATGGTTAAAGCACGTTAAAAACGGAAGAAAAGAAAACTGAAAGTAAACGAAATTAAAGTGAAAGTAGACAAAACAAGAAATGAATTGAAAGTCTCGGATTTGAAAACTTACCCGTTGAAGAACGAAGAACGAACGAAGAACGGATGAAGAACGGTGAAGAACGACGAAGAACGATGAAGAATTTCCACAGAATCGCTTACGGAAGCGTTACGGAAGTACTTCGACTTGATTTTTCTTCACGAAAACGTGTTTTTGCCCAAAATAGCCGAAATGCATAGCCAAAGGGGTCTTGAACATTTTGAAACAGCTCCCCCCTCCCCTATTTATAGAAAAAAAAGGAGGTGCTTGCCGCCCAAAGACTTAATGAAGAAGATTTCTAAGCGCACCCGAATTACTAAGTTCACCCCCCTTTTCGTATTTTACGGAAAAGTTACGGAAGCCTTACGGAACTGTTTTCGAATTTGATTTTCATCTTTTTTCTCTTCCCTTTCACCAATGTTAAGTGGAATATGCTTACCCAAGGTTTTCGGAAATTTTACGGAAGTATTACGGAAGCCGCGGAAGCCCCGAAAACCATTTTTCAAAAACGTGGAGGAGCTTGCCGCCCAGTTGCTTCCTCCTTAAGCAACCCAACTTCCAAAATGTTCTTGAAGGGCCTAGATTTGAATTGCTATTTACTCCCCTATCTTGATAAGTTCACCCCCTTACCTTTTTTGGTGATTCTTTTTTCGTAAAGTTACGGAAACTTACGAATCTCGTAACGATACTTGTTTTCTTTCCGTAATGTTACGGAACCTTGCGGATTACATAATCATCCCCTTTTTGACTTACGGAATGTTACGGAATCTCACTTAATTATGCAACGATGCTTCCATTTGATTTCCGGTGTGTCACGGAAACTTACGGATTGTGCATCAATATTTTTTGGTTTTCCGGCATGTCCTGGAATTTCACAAATTGCCTAATGATGGGTGCCAAGCACCTCACAAGGACCAAAGAAAGGTCGCATGTCATCAAGCAAAGGTCCCCTTCGAAATTAGG
>NC_038255.2:17700814-17704954 GCF_000004515.6 Glycine max | reverse complement strand
TTTATCACTCATTTTTTTTGTTTTCTTTTTGTATTTTTTTGACGTGACAGTAGCAGTGAAAGCATTTGAAAAATAAAGCAACAATTAGGCAATATATGTATACATCAAGCATGGCCAATAAAAACATATCATCCAATGAAACATACCCCCCCTCCTGTCACACTTATTCCCTAAACAATTCCAAAGCTCCAAAATTCCTTAAGGGTAGGGTGAAATCATGGTTTTTCACTTAAGGCTTGTAATGAGATTCAAAACAAAGAAAAGGGAACATAGGCTCAAAGGGGCTATCAAAGGAATTTATTCAAGGTAGGCTCATTTGGCTAGAGGCTTATAAGAACAAAATGCCTAAATCGTCTCCCAACATGCATGTGAAGCAAGAAGTATCAACAAGAGTCAAGCCAAGGCTATTGTGCAAGCAATCAATGGGGCAAAACACATCGAATAAAATAGATGATGATGGCTCAAATTCTCACCAAGGGTAAATCTATCACTTTCAATTCGAACTTTCAAAACTAACTTGACATGCAGAGAAAAACAAGGGTTTCAATTCACAAAATGCCAAGAAACTCCTATTTCAAAAACAATTACCCATTACCTGTACATAACCCAAAATTCAAAGAGGAACATGCAATGTTGTACACAAAACATAAAACCAAAATAACAAAATTAACCTAATAAAATTAAACTAGAATACCCAACAAAATTAAAGAACAATCTCCCCCCTCCCTCACACTTAAACAACATATTGTCCTCAATGTAGCACAATCATAAGATCAAGAAAAATCAAAACAATCAATAAATTTGGACAATTGCAATAAAAGTAAAGAAGGAGACAGAAAAGAAAACTCCCTAAGTCATGGCGGAAGAGAAGTAGGGTGAAGTAAGGACGTCTCCTCCACTACTACATCCACTAAGCCAGGATTTGTGAGGAATGGTTTCAGCCGGTGTCCATTGACCTTGAAGCTCTTATTTGTGGATTCACTTTTGATCTCAACTGTACCATAAGGAAAAAAAGTAGTTACCACAAAAGGACCAATCCACTTTGACCTCAACTTACCACTCATGAGTCCGAGTCTAGAGTTATACAATAAAACTTTCTGTCCAACCATGAAGTCCTTCTTAGCTATCAAACTATCATGGAACTTCTTGGTCTTCTCCTTGTACAATTTGGAATTCTCATAGGCTTCTAAACGGATCTCATCTAGCTCACTTAGTTGCAACTTCCTTTCCTCTCCAGCCTGATCCATAGAGAAGTTGCAGGTTTTTACAGCCCGGTAGGCTTTGTGATCTATCTCTACAGGAAGATGACATGCCTTGCCAAAGACAACCCGATAAGGTGACATTCCTATGGGTGCTTTGTAGGCAGTCCTATGTGCCCAAAGAGCATCATCCAGCTTGGTGCTCCAATCCTTTCTGTTCGACTGCACAATCTTCTCCAAGATCCTTTTTATCTCCCTATTTGAAATCTCAGCCTGCCCATTAGTTTGGGGGTGGTAAGGTGTGGAAATTCTGTGCACGACCCCATACTTTTTGAGCAAGGAATACATGAATCTGTTACTAAAATGGGTGCCTTGATCACTAACGATGGCTCTAGGGACTCCAAACATGCAAAACAGATTAGATCTAACAAAATCAACAACAACCTTAGCATCGTTAGTTCTGGTGGGTTTGGCTTCCACCCATTTTGAAACATAATCAACAGCAAGGAGAATATAAACAAAACCAAAAGAGACAGGGAAAGGCCCCATAAAATCTATAACCCAGACATCAAACACCTCACAGAATAACATGGGTTGTTGAGGCATTTGCTGTCTCCTTAAAGGTGAGCCGCCTGCTCTCTGACAAGGCTTACAAGTGCTACATATTCTCCACGTATCCTTGAAGATGGTGGGCCAACAGAAACAACAGTCAAGCACCTTGCGAGCTGTCCTCTGTATGCCAAGATGGCCAGGCCACCTGGTGCGGAAGAATGATAGAATTGCAGGACCGAGTCAATCTCATGGTCTGGAATGCATCTCCTAATAACCTGGTCACTGCACAACTTCCACAAATAGGGGTCATCCCAAATATAATGCTTAGCATCGCTCTTAATTTTATCATTTTGAGCTTTAGATGCTAAGGGAGGAAAAATAGAAGCAACCAAATAATTCATAATATTAGCAAACCAGGGAGTAGGGAAGGAATCAGAAATACTATACAAAATATACAAATGGTCATCCGGAAAATCATCCCGAATGGGTGAGTCCTCAGACACACGCTCAATCCTACTCAGATGGTTAGCCACGAGGTTCTGTGCACCACTCCGATCACGGATCTCCAAATCAAACTCTTGGAGCCAAAACATCCACCTGATCAATCTAGGCTTTGATTCATCCTTCTTCAACAAGTACTTCAGAGCTGCATGGTCAGTAAAAACAATAACACGAGTACAAATATTCCAACTGATTTAGAGCAGCATATGTAAACATGCTTTAGCAAAGAGACAAATATTCCAACTGATTTAGAGCAGCATATGCTTTTTTGAGTGAAAAACAATGCGTCTACCGGGGAAGGAGAGTCTGCTGATGAAATCTCCCATAACCATAAATGAGATTTTGGATGTTAGCATTTCGTTTCTAAATGACCATTTAGAGGAAACACTGGGTTCGACAAAAATAGAAGAAATCCACTCAAAGTGTATCAATCTCGCACAGGTAAGTGTTTCATCCTAATTCCGAACCATAGGTATGTCATGACTTGACTTTGCAAATTATTTCCTATCAAATCAAAAATTACATGCGTGATCATGGATCAAATAGGACTTCCCTTGGGAATGGGTTCTCTTGATGGGTTTTTTTTTTTCGGCTTTTGTGTGTTTTTGGCTTTTGATTTTTCTGGCTTTTTTCTTTTTCTGTTTTTTTTTGTTTAGTGCGGGGCGAAAAAAAAGTCGCTAGCGCACGGGATTTTGGTTGGTAATCAAAGGGAGAAGACCATTTTAGGTCGTGGTTTCCTTTCCTTCTTTTTTTGTTCATTTGGTGACAATTCTGTATTGTTCAGATATTGTCCGGTCCAAAGACCTCTCTGCACATTTCTTCTGTTTTCCTTCAATCCCTGATCAGGAGCTTTCTTTCCTTCTTCTTCTTCCTTTTTTACTTTCTCCCATTCTTTGATTGGGAATTTTCTTTCTTTTCTTTTTGCTTTCTCCCACTCTTTGATTGGGGAATTTTCCTTCTGCTCTTTCTTTTTTTTTGCTTTCTCTTTGATTGGAAATCTTCCTTCTTTCCTTTTCGCTTCCGAGGGTAAGGATTGACATTCTCACCCTGGGTCAAGGTTTATGGTGAGTCAGGATTTTGGCTCAAAGCTTGTAGAATGGCTAGACATGATACATGTCAGGGTTTGGTTTGGCTCAAGGATAAAAGGGATGCCCCACATTATTTCCATGACACAAATGCAAAAATGATGATTTGGAAATTTTATGCAAAACTGGTCATGCATGCACCTATGTGGACACTCAAGTGTCAAATTTTTATGGTCATGTGATGCTAGGGCTCAGGATTCATTTCCTCTATTTTAAATCAACCCAATGTTTCCAAAATATGTTCTTTTATCAATTTGTGCATTCATCCGAGTCCATTTCGGGCGTCCGGGGAAAACTTCACAGCATTCACCCTTCAGGTGTATACACATTTTTTTCAAAAACTAGTTATGATCAATGAATTTTTTTCAAAGAAAAGTTGGAAATCATCTCTTTTCAAAAGCATGTCGGTTTTTAGCTAGACAACTTATGTTTCTTTTTTCTCTCTTTTTTTTTTATTTGTTTATTTCTTTTTCTTGTTTGTTTTTTTTTCTTCTTTTTTTTTTTCATGAGGTATTTTGCTATATACATGCATATCCAAGGTATCTTGCTACCTAAACATACATATATATGTTTTGTAAGGTATTTTTGCTATATACATGCATATCCAAGGTATCTTTCTACCTAAACATACATATATATTTTGTGAAGTATTTTTTGTTTACATACATGCATATCTAAGGTATCTTTCTACCTAAACATACATATATATATTTTGTGAAGTGTTTTTTGTTTACATACATGCATATCTAAGGTATTTTTCTACCTAAACATACATATATATATATATTTTCTGGCCGGCGATT
>NC_038255.2:17696423-17697726 GCF_000004515.6 Glycine max | reverse complement strand
ATTCAAGACAAGAATCCAAGAAAGTCAAGATATATGATCAAGTTGATTTCTAGAATCTTTTGGAAGAAGTTTCCAAATTGAAAAAACAAAAGGTTTGACCAAAGAATTCTATCATTTCAAATTGAGATTTGCTCTCCGGTAATCGATTACCAGCAGCTGAAAATGTTTATAACAGTCACTAGAAATTTGAATTCAAAATTTATAATGTGTAATCGATTACACATGGATGGTAATTGATTACCAGCAATTTATTCAAATTTTAAAGCCTGTGATCTATTACACAAGTCTTGTAATCGATTACCAGAGGAGATTTTCAGAAAATAATTTCCAAGAGTCACATCTA
The DNA here is from genome assembly GCF_000004515.6 of Glycine max. NCBI lineage: Eukaryota > Viridiplantae > Streptophyta > Magnoliopsida > Fabales > Fabaceae > Glycine > Glycine max. Next base: position 17,697,383 of record NC_038255.2, on the reverse strand, counting down.
TTCAAATGGTTTATGAATGGCCATCAAAGGTGACTTGGAAACACGAATTTAAAGAGAGTTTTCATTGCCCACAAAGTTTATCCTCTCAAAAGATTAAGAGTTTTTCTGAACTGAACTGTCTTATCCTCTTAAAAAGATTCCTTGGTCAACCACTTGCATATTCAATAAGGAATTTTGATTGGTCTTCATTGTACAATCTATCCCTTTTAAGAGAGATTTCTTCTTCTCTTCTTCTTACTTCTGAAAAGGGATTAAGAGACTGAGAGTCTCTTATTGTAGAGGATTCTTGAACACAAGGGAAGGGTTGTCCCTGTGTGGTTCAGACTTTGTAAAAGGAGTTTTACAAAGAGAGTGGAAAATCTCAAGTGGGTTTCTTGAGGACTGGACGTAGGCGCGGGAAGTGGCCGAACCAGTATAAATCAAGTTTGCATTCCTCTCTTCCTTTAAACTTCTTTTATTGCTATTTATCTTTTGCTTTAAAGAAGTTTATTTTGATTTGTCTTTTGAGTAATTCATGTTAAGGGTGCATTGTTAATCCAAAAAGAAAGAGTGATAGTTCAATTGGGGAATAGTCTTTGCATCTTAATTCAACCCCCCCTTTCTTAAGATAACTGAGGCCATTTGTCCAACATCCTATTCTTGACAACTCGCTTCTCTAAGAAGACAAACTTTCTGGAATGATAAAATGAGGTCACATGAACGTCTATATTTTTACTTGAAAACACAGTCAATCAAATGCCCCATCTTTTTTTTTTTTTTACTTTACTCGTCGTTTTACGACACCCCCACCAACGTGCAAGATGAGTAATCTCTGATTGAACGGTCTTGGAAGTCAACACTCAGGAGCGCAGGTTGCTTGAGCAAACAGACCCATGGCTTACACTCACATTCCGGTGGAAGTTGAATAAGCAAAGATGTGTTCGTGAGAGGATGTCCATTTTATCCATATCATTTAGCATG
>NC_038255.2:17681804-17683122 GCF_000004515.6 Glycine max | reverse complement strand
GTTTGAGAAAGATCTTGAAACTTTGTATGTTGAGGCAAATATATTTGACCTTGTTTCTCACATTTTCTGGACATTGTGAGGTCTAAGTCTGGTAATAGTTCCTCTTTTATCGTCGCTACGCGTTCCTAATCAAAGGACATCCTCGACTGTTGATATTGGCTCTATTGATAAATAGGCAAAGATGTTCGCAATTTAATCTGATTATACTGGTTAATGGATCCTCAGATACCACGAGTCCAAAAGGCACTAAGACATGTATCTCTTGCTAGTACAGTCCTCCGTGTCGGGATGCAAGAATGAGTTAATAAAACAACCCATTTTCCAGCACTCAGGAGACCCCCGAGAAAGTCGTGACGCAAGGTCACTCACGCTTCTTTCTTTTCCGTTTTAGGAGCGCGGTGAAGTTAGTGGTCAGTAATTTTCTAAAATTTTGCATTCTCCATTTGATTTGGGAAGTCCATGAAGGTCATTCAGGTACGCAAAACATGCTTAATCCACCACAGAGTGCGGAACCCCGGGAAAACTCAGCGTAGCGCTGTTCGCCAATAATCCATTCTCCAGTTTTGAACGGAGCCCCATGAATGCCATTGCCTGACGCAGTTCATGCATCCTCCACCTACGAGTCTAGAACCCCGCGAAGTTATTGCATAGCGCTGTTCGCCAATTCTCCATTTTCCACTTTTTTACGGAGCCCCATGAATGTCATTGCCTGGCGCTGTTCATGCATCCTCCACCAACGAGTCTGGAGCCCCGCGAAGTTATTGCGTAGCGCTCTTCGCCAATTCTCCATTCTCCACTTTTTTACGGAGCCCCATGAATGTCATTGCCTGGCACTGTTCATGCATCCTCCACCTACGAGTCTGGAGCCCCGCGAAGTTATTGCGTAGCGCTTTTCACCAATTCTCCATTCTCCACTTTTTTTCGGAACCCCATGAATGTCATTGCCTGGCGCTGTTCATGCATCCTCCAACAACGAGTCTGGAGCCCCGCGAAGTTATTGCGTAGCGCTCTTCGCCAATTCTCCATTCTCCACTTTTTAACGGAGCCCCATGAATGTCATTGCCTGGCGCTGTTCATGCATCCTCCACCTACGAGTCTGGAGCCCCGCGAAGTTATTGCGTAGCGCTCTTCGCCAATTCACCATTCTCCACTTTTTAACGGAGCCCCATGAATGTCATTGCCTGGCGCTGTTCATGCATCCTCCACCTACGAGTCTGGAGCCCCGCGAAGTTATTGCGTAGCGCTTTTCACCAATTCTCCATTCTCCACTAATTTTCGGAACCCCCATGAATGTCATTGCCTGTCGCTGTTCATGCAT
>NC_038255.2:17680734-17681523 GCF_000004515.6 Glycine max | reverse complement strand
TTTTCACCAATTCTCCATTCTCCACTTTTTTACGGAGCCCCTTGAATGTCATTGCCTGACGCTGTTCATGCATCCTCCACCTACGACTCTGGAGCCCCGCGAAGTTATTGAGTAGCGTTGTACGCCAATTCTCCATTCTCCACTTTTTTACGGAGCCCCATGAATGTCATTGCCTGGCGCTGTTCATGCATCCTCCACCTACGAGTCTGGAGCCCCGCGAAGTTATTGCGTAGCGCTCTTCGCCAATTGTCCATTCTCCACTTTTTAATGGAGCCCCATGAATGTCATTGTCTGGCGCTGTTCATGCATCCTCCACCTTCGAGTCTGGAGCCCCGCGAAGTTATTGCGTAGCGCTGTTCGCCAATTCTCCATTCTCCACTTTTTTACGGAGCCCCGGGGAGGGTCATTGCCTGGCGCTGTTCATGCATCCTCCACCAACGAGTCTGGAGCCCCGCGAAGTTATTGCGTAGCGCTGTTCACCAATTCTCCATTTCTCCACTTTTTTACGGAGCCCCATGAATGTCATTGCCTGGTCGCTGTTTCATGCATCCTCCACCTACGAGTCTGGAGCCCCGCGAAGTTATTGCGTATTGCTTTTCACCAATTCTCCATTTCTCCACTTTTTTTACGGAGCCCCATGAATGTCATTTGCCTGGCGCTGTTCATGTATCCTCCACCTTACGAGTCTGGGAGCCCCGCGAAGTTATTGGAGAAGCGTTTTCGCCAATTCTCCATTCTCCACTTTTTTTTCGGAGCCCCATGAATGTCATTGCCTGGTGCTGTTCATGC
>NC_038255.2:17679226-17680503 GCF_000004515.6 Glycine max | reverse complement strand
CCTACGACTCTGGAGCCCCGCGAAGTTATTGCGTAGCGCTCTTCGCCAATTCTCCATTCTCCACTTTTTAACGGAGCCCCATGAATGTCATTGCCTAGCGCTGTTCATGCATCCTCCACCTACGAGTCTGGAGCCCCGCGAAGTTATTGCGTAGCGCTTTTCACCAATTCTCCATTCTCCACTTTTTTTCGGAGCCCCATGAATGTCATTGCCTAGCGCTGTTCATGCATCCTCCACCAACGAGTCTGGAGCCCCGCGAAGTTATTGCGTAGCGCTGTTCGCCAATCATCCATTCTCCACTTTTTTACGGAGCCCCATGAATGCCATTTGCTGACGCAGTTCATGCATCCTCCACCAACGAGTCTAGAACCCCGCGAAGTTATTGCGTAGCGCTGTTCGCCAATTCTCCATTCTCCACTTTTTACGGAGCCCCATGAATGTCATTGCCTGGCGCTGTTCATGCATCCTCCACCAACGAGTCTGGAGCCCCGCGAAGTTATTGCGTAGCGCTGTTCGCCAATCATCCATTCGCCACTTTTTTACGGAGCCCCATGAATGCCATTTGCTGACGCAGTTCATGCATCCTCCACCAACGAGTCTGGAGCCCCGCGAAGTTATTGACTAGCGCTTTTCACCAATTCTCCATTCTCCACTTTTTTACGGAGCCCCATGAATGTCATTGCCTGGCGCTGTTCATGCATCCTCCACCTACGACTCTGGAGCCCCGCGAAGTTATTGCGTAGCGCTTTTCACCAATTCTCCATTCTCCACTTTTTTACGGAGCCCCATGAATGTCATTGCCTGGCGCTGTTCATGCAACCTCCGCCTACGACTCTGGAGCCCCGCGAAGTTATTGAGTAGCGTTGTTCGCAAATTCTCCATTCTCCACTTTTTTTCAGAGCCCCATGAATGTCATTGCCTAGCGCTGTTCATGCATCCTCCATCTACGAGTCTGGAGCCCCGCGAAGTTATTGCGTAGCGCTCTTCGCCAATTCTCCATTCTCCACTTTTTAATGGAGCCCCATGAATGTCATTGTCTGGCGCTGTTCATGCATCCTCCACCTACGAGTCTGGAGCCCCGCGAAGTTATTGAGTAGCGTTGTTCGCCAATTCTCCATTCTCCACTTTTTTTCAGAGCCCCATGAATGTCATTGCCTGGCGCTGTTCATGCATCCTCCACCTACGAGTCTGGGAGCCCCGCGAAGTTATTGCGTAGCGCTGTTCGCCAATTCTTCCATTCTCCACTTTTTTTACGGAGCCCATGAATGTCATTGCCT
>NC_038255.2:17678058-17679126 GCF_000004515.6 Glycine max | reverse complement strand
TTCTCCAGTTCTCCACTTTCTTTAATGGAGCCGCCATGAATGTCATTGTCTGGCGCTGTTCATGCATCCTCCACCTACGAGTCTGGAGCCCCGCGAAGTTATTGCGTAGTGCTGTTCGCCAATTCTCCATTCTCCACTTTTTTACGAAGCCCCATGAATGTCATTGCCTGGCGCTGTTCATGCATCCTCCACCAACGAGTCTGGAGTCCCGCGAAGTTATTGCGTAGCGCTTTTCACCAATTCTCCATTCTCCACTTTTTTACGGAGCCCCATGAATGTCATTGCCTGGCGCTTTTCATGCATCCTCCACCAACGAGTCTGGAGCCCCGCGAAGTTATTGCGTAGCGCTTTTCACCAATTCTCCATTCTCCACTTTTTTACGGAGCCCCATGAATGTCATTGCCTGGCGCTGTTCATGCATCCTCCACCTACGACTCTGGAGCCCCGCGAAGTTATTGAGTAGCGTTGTTCGCCAATTCTCCATTCTCCACTTTTTTTCAGAGCCCCCTGAATGTCATTGCCTAGCGCTGTTCATGCATCCTCCACCTACGAGTCCGGAGCCCCGCGAAGTTATTGCGTAGCGCTCTTCGCCAATTCTCCATTCTCCAATTTTTAACGGAGCCCCATGAATGTCATTGCCAAGCACTGTTCATGCATCCTCCACCTACGAGTCTGGAGCCCCGCGAAGTTATTGCGTAGCTCTGTTCGCCAATTCTCCATTCTCCACTTTTTTACGGAGCCCCATGAATGTCATTGTCTGGCGCTGTTCATGCATCCTCCACCAACGAGTCTGGAGCCCCGCGAAGTTATTGCGTAGCGCTTTTCACCAATTCTCCATTCTCCACTTTTTTACGGAGCCCCATGAATGTCATTGCTTGGCGCTGTTCATGCATCCTCCACCAACGAGTCTGGAGCCCCGCGAAGTTATTGCGTAGCGCTCTTCGCCAATTCTCCATTGTCCACTTTTTTACGGAGCCCCATGAATGTCATTGCCTAGCACTGTTCATGCATCCTCCACCAACGAGTCTGGAGCCCCGCGAAGTTATTGCGTAGCGCTTTTCACCAATT
>NC_038255.2:17677076-17677958 GCF_000004515.6 Glycine max | reverse complement strand
TCTGGAGCCCCGCGAAGTTATTGCTTAGCGCTTTTCACCAATTCTCCATTCTCCACTTTTTAACGGAGCCCCATGAATGTCATTGCCTGGCGCTGTTCATGCATCCTCCACCAACGAGTCTGGAGCCCCGCGAAGTTATTGCGTAGCGCTCTTCGCCAATTCTCCATTCTCCACTTTTTTACGGAGCCCCATGAATGTCATTGCCTGTCACTGTTCATGCATCCTCCACCAACGAGTCTGGAGCCCCGCGAAGTTATTGCGTAGCGCTTTTCACCAATTCTCCATTCTCCACTTTTTTACGGAGCCCCATGAATGTCATTGCCTGGCGCTGTTCATGCATCCTCCACCTACGACTCTGGAGCCCCGCGAAGTTATTGAGTAGCGTTGTACGCCAATTCTCCATTCTCCACTTTTTAATGGAGCCCCATTAATGTCATTGCCTAGCGTTGTTCATGCATCCTCCACCAACGAGTCTGGAGCCCCGCGAAGTTATTGACTAGCGCTTTTCACCAATTCTCCATTCTCCACTTTTTTACGGAGACCCATGAATGTCATTGCCTGGCGCTGTTCATGCATCCTCCACCAACGAGTCTGGAGCCCCGCGAAGTTATTGCGTAGCGCTTTTCACCAATTCTCCATTCTCCACTTTTTTACGGAGCCCCATGAATGTCATTGCCTGGCGCTGTTCATGCATCCTGCACCTACGAGTCTAGAACCCCGCGAAGTTATTGCGTAGCGCTCTTCGCCAATACTCCGTTCTCCACTTTTTAACGGAGCCCCATGAATGTCATTGCCTGTCACTGTTCATGCATCCTCCACCAACGAGTCTGGAGCCCCGCGAAGTTATTGAGTAGCGCTGTACGCCAATTCTCCATTCTCCAC
>NC_038255.2:17675570-17676948 GCF_000004515.6 Glycine max | reverse complement strand
AGCCCCATGAATGTCATTGCCTGGCGCTGTTCATGCATCCTCCACCAACGAGTCTGGAGCCCCGCGAAGTTATTGCGTAGCGCTCTTCGCCAATTCTCCATTCTCCACTTTTTTACGGAGCCCCATGAATGTCATTGCCTGTCACTGTTCATGCATCCTCCACCAACGAGTCTGGAGCCCCGCGAAGTTATTGCTTAGCGCTTTTCACCAATTCTCCATTCTCCACTTTTTAACGGAGCCCCATGAATGTCATTGCCTGGCGCTGTTCATGCATCCTGCACCTACGAGTCTAGAACCCCGCGAAGTTATTGCGTAGCGCTCTTCGCCAATACTCCGTTCTCCACTTTTTAACGGAGCCCCATGAATGTCATTGCCTGGCGCTGTTCATGCATCCTCCACCAACGAGTCTGGAGCCCCGCGAAGTTATTGCGTAGCGCTCTTCGCCAATTCTCCATTCTCCACTTTTTTACGGAGCCCCATGAATGTCATTGCCTGTCACTGTTCATGCATCGTCCACCAACGAGTCTGGAGCCCCGCGAAGTTATTGCGTAGCGCTTTTCACCAATTCTCCATTCTCCACTTTTTTACGGAGCCCCATGAATGTCATTGCCTGGCGCTGTTCATGCATCCTCCACCTACGACTCTGGAGCCCCGCGAAGTTATTGAGTAGCGTTGTACGCCAATTCTCCATTCTCCACTTTTTTACGGAGCCCCATGAATGTCATTGCCTGGCGCTGTTCATGCATCCTCCACCAACGAGTAAGGAGCCCCGCGAAGTTATTGCGTAGCGCTTTTCACCAATTCTCCATTCTCCACTTTTTTACGGAGCCCCATGAATGTCATTGCCTGGCGCTGTTCATGCATCCTCCACCTACGACTCTGGAGCCCCGCGAAGTTATTGAGTAGCGTTGTACGCCAATTCTCCATTCTCCACTTTTTTACGGAGCCCCATGAATGTCATTGCCTGGCGCTGTTCATGCATCCTCCACCAACGAGTCTGGAGCCCCGCGAAGTTATTGCGTAGCGCTTTTCACCAATTCTCCATTCTCCACTTTTTTACGGAGCCCCTTGAATGTCATTGCCTAACGCTGTTCATGCATCCTCCACCTACGAGTCTGGAGCCCCGCGAAGTTATTGCGTAGCGCTGTTCGCCAATTCTCCATTCTCCACTTTTTTACGGAGCCCCATGAATGTCATTGCCTGGCGCTGTTCATGCATCCTCCACCAACGAGTCTGGAGCCCCGCGAAGTTATTGCGTAGCGCTTTTCACCAATTCTCCATTCTCCACTTTTTTACGGAGCCCCATGAATGTCATTGCCTGGCGCTGTTCATGCATCCTCCACCAACGAGTCTGGAGCCCCGCGAAGTTATTGCGTAG
>NC_038255.2:17673473-17674828 GCF_000004515.6 Glycine max | reverse complement strand
AACGGAGCCCCATGAATGTCATTGCCTGGCGCTGTTCATGCATCCTCCACCTACGAGTCTGGAGCCCCGCGAAGTTATTGCGTAGCGCTGATCACCAATTCTCCATTCTCCACTTTTATACTGAGCCCCATGAATGTCATTGCCTAGCGATGTTCATGCATCCTCCAGATACGAGTCTGGAGCCCCGCGAAGTTATTGCGTAGCGTTGTTCGCCAATTCTCCATTCTCCACTTTTTTACGGAGCCCCATGAATGTCATTGCCTGGCGCTGTTCATGCATCCTCCACCAACGAGTCTGGAGCCCCGCGAAGTTATTGCGTAGCGCTGTTCGCCAATTCTCCATTCTCCACTTTTTTACGGAGCCCCATGAATGTCATTGCCTGGCGCTGTTCATGCATCCTCCACCTACGAGTCTGGAGCCCCGCGAAGTTATTGCGTAGCGCTGTTCGCCAATTCTCCATTCTCCACTTTTTTACGGAGCCCCATGAATGTCATTGCCTGGCGCTCTTCATGCATCCTCCACCAACGAGTCTGGAGCCCCGCGAAGTTATTGCGTAGCGCTGTTCGCCAATTCTCCATTCTCCACTTTTTTACGGAGCCCCATGAATGTCATTGCCTGGCGCTGTTCATGCATCCTCCACCTACGAGTCTGGAGCCCCGCGAAGTTATTGCGTAGCGCTGTTCGCCAATTCTCCATTCTCCACTTTTTTACGGAGCCCCATGAATGTCATTGCCTGGCGCTGTTCATGCATCCTCCACCTACGAGTCTGGAGCCCCGCGAAGTTATTGCGTAGCGCTCTTCGCCAATTCTCCATTCTCCAATTTTTAACGGAGCCCCATGAATGTCATTGCCTAGCACTGTTCATGCATCCTCCACCTACGAGTCTGGAGCCCCGCGAAGTTATTGCGTAGCTCTGTTCGCCAATTCTCCATTCTCCACTTTTTTACGGAGCCCCATGAATGTCATTGTCTGGCGCTGTTCATGCATCCTCCACCAACGAGTCTGGAGCCCCGCGAAGTTATTGCGTAGCGCTTTTCACCAATTCTCCATTCTCCACTTTTTTACGGAGCCCCATGAATGTCACTGCTTGGCGCTGTTCATGCATCCTCCACCAACGAGTCTGGAGCCCCGCGAAGTTATTGCGTAGCGCTCTTCGCCAATTCTCCATTCTCCACTTTTTTACGGAGCCCCATGAATGTCATTGCCTAGCACTGTTCATGCATCCTCCACCAACGAGTCTGGAGCCCCGCGAAGTTATTGCGTAGCGCTTTTCACCAATTCTCCATTCTCCACTTTTTTACGGAGCCCCATGAATGTCATTGCCTGGCGCTGTTCATGCATCCTGCACCTACGAG
>NC_038255.2:17632104-17658583 GCF_000004515.6 Glycine max | reverse complement strand
GGCCGCTACACACGTTCGGAAGGAGTGTGCCGGGTTTCGGGAAGAGAATGCAATTACCGCAAGAGCCCTTGAACAAGAGACCAAGAGGGCTCGCAAGGAAGAGTATGGCCGGAACAAATTTCGCGGAGCTCTATGGGGTAGCAATAGTGAACTCAAGTTGCGAAAGGAAGAAAGGGACCAGTCGCGAGCACATAGCATGGTTTTGAAAGAGGAGTTAGTTGCCTGTTCAAGGTCCAAAAGAAGCTTGTCTCAGCGTTTATGCGAGACGGAGACCAACATGCTAGCTATCATTGCCAAGTACCAAGAAGAGTTAGGTCTAGCCGCGGCCCACGAGCATAGGATTGCGGACGAATATGCCCAAGTATACGCGGAAAAAGAGGCTAGAGGAAGGGTGATCGACTCTTTACACCAAGAGGCAACCATGTGGATGGATCGGTTTGCTCTTACCTTGAACGGGAGTCAAGAACTTCCCCGATTGTTAGCCAAGGCCAAGGCGATGGCAGACACCTACTCTGCCCCCGAAGAGATTCATGGGCTTCTCGGCTATTGTCAGCATATGATAGACTTAATGGTCCACATAATTAGAAATCGTTAGGAAACTTGTATGGTCTCTAAGACCTTGACTAGATACGACTTCCTTTTTGAAATAAAATGAGTTGGTCCCATGTTTCTACTCCAAAAAGCTTGTGCAAATCAAATCACTCCTACATTTCATCTCTAGCATGCATCTTCTTTCTTTACCCACTCCTCACGTTTGGTTTTTTAGGGAAAAACACCATAACTAAACGCGCCGCAAGGGATCCCTATCGCACCAGATCCAAATCTAGAACGATGGGTGATCAAGAGGAGACGCAGGAACAGATGAAAGCCGACATGTCGGCTCTGAAAGAACAAATGGCCTCCATGATGGAGGCCATGTTAAGTATGAAGCAGCTCATAGAGAAGAACCCGGGCCACCGCCGCCGCTGCCAGTTCGGCTGCCGAAGCAGACCCGACTCTCTTGGCAACTACGCACCATCCTCCCTCAAACATAGTAGGACGGGGAAGGGACACACTGGGGCACGATGGCAGCCCTCACCTGGGGTACAACCGAGCGGCTTACCCTTATGGATTGCCGCCCAACTATTCACCACCCGTCTTGCAAGAAGATGCGGGCCACATTGCTTCTCCCGTCCATGAAAGAGAGCCTCCTCAGCAGCCCGACGAAGTCCACAAAGACCCTCAAGATTATGCTCGGAGGGATGTCGAGTTGTATCCCCCGATCCCCGAAGGGCCGGCACCAGGCACGTTGCCTCAACCCAACATCGCAGTACCACCAATAGTTCTGTCCACGGAAGGGCCGCCCCCAGCAACTGAAGAAAGGAGGAAGCTCGATCTCCTTGAGGAAAGATTGAGGGCCGTAGAAGGATTTGGGGACTATCCGTTCGCAGACATGACGGATCTTTGCTTAGTACCCGATGTTGTTATTCCCTCGAAGTTCAAAGTGCCGGACTTCGACAAGTATAAAGGGACGACTTGTCCCAAAAACCATCTCAAAATGTACTGCCGTAAGATGGGCGCCCACTCTAAAGATGAAAAGCTGTTGATACACTTCTTTCAGGATAGCTTGGCCGGAGCTGCAGTAGTGTGGTACACTAATTTGGAAGCTTCCCGTATCTGTACTTGGAAGGATCTGATTACCGCCTTCCTAAGGCAGTATCAGTACAATTCTGATATGGCTCCTGACCGTACTCAACTGCAGAATATGTTCAAAAAAGAGGGTGAAACCTTTAAAGAATATGCGCAGCGATGGAGGGATTTGGCGGCACAAGTAGCTCCTCCCATGGTTGAGAGAGAGATGATCACCATGATGGTGGACACTCTGCCAGTGTTCTACTATGAGAAGCTAGTAGGTTACATGCCATCCAGCTTTGCGGATCTGGTGTTTGCCAGGGAAAGAATCGAGGTTGGATTGAAAAGAGGAAAGTTTGATTACGTTTCCTCCACAAACGCGAATGCCAAAAGAATCGGGGCAACAGGGGCAAAAAGGAAGGAGGGAGATGCCCATGCCGTCTCTTCAACACCTGCGTGGGTCAAAACCCAGCAAACACCTCATGGTACCCATCAGTACGCGCAACATCACCCAAGCTTCTCGGCTCATACTGGGAATACCTCTAGTTCAACACCCGTGCAACCTAAGGCACCCACCCAGAGGGAAGCTCCCCAAGTTCCAACTCCGAACACGACTCGACCGGCCGGTAATTCCAACACGACAAGGAACTTCCCTCCGAGGCCATTTCCAGAATTCACCCCACTCCCAATGACGTACGAAGATCTTCTGCCATCCCTCATCGCCAATCATTTGGCCGTGGTAACTCCCGGAAGGGTCCTCGAACCCCCTTTCCCGAAGTGGTATGACCCTAACGCAACTTGCAAATACCATGGGGGTGTCCCAGGGCATTCTGTCGAAAAATGCTTGGCCCTTAAATACAAGGTCCAACATTTAATGGATGCTGGATGGCTGACTTTCCAAGAGGATCGGCCCAATGTGAGAACCAACCCGCTCGCCAATCATGGAGGGGGAGCAGTTAATGCAGTTGAATCCGATAGGCCGCACAGGTCTAAACCTTTAAGGGATGTGGCAACCCCTAGGAGGTTTATCTTTGAGGCCCTACAAAAGGGAGGTGTGATTCCCCATAGTGGGTGTAAGGAGGATTCCTGTCTGCTACATTCCGGCGAGATGCATGACATGGAGACGTGTTTGGAAGTAGAGGAATTGTTACAGCGGATGATAGATCAAGGTCGACTGGAAGTCGGCATTGAAGGAAAAGAAGAGCAGCATATATGCATGCAATCTACGGAGGGGAGCGGTGTTGCGAAGCCCAAACCCTTGGTGATATACTTCACTAAAAGCGCAGCTTCGCAAAAGCCCGGACACCCCTTAATGGCCAAACCTGTTCCTTTCCCGTACCAAAATAGTCACGCGGTCCCGTGGAGATATACACCTCCGGGGAAGAAGGAAGAAGAAGTCACTGACGTCAGTTCGCTGTCAGCTAAAGTAACAAATATCACGGGACTGAGTGGTGTGACCCGTAGTGGTCGTGTGTTCGCACCTCCGGACCTACCAGTCCAACCCGCCGATGTCAAGGGAAAAGGAAAAGTGGTGGAGGAACAAGATGGCGAAGCACCCCACGCTTCGAATAAAGATATTCCAGCAAAGGGGCCCCCGGAGAAAAAGGATGGTAGAAAGGAGGTGTCGCTAGAGGAAGCCAGCGAGTTCCTTCGGATAATTCAGCAGAGCGAATTCAAGGTTATCGAACAGCTCAACAAAACCCCGGCTAGGGTCTCGCTGTTGGAGTTACTTATGAGCTCCGAGCCTCATCGGGCTCTGCTAGTAAAAGTGCTGAACGAGGCTCACGTGGCCCAAGATATCTCGGTAGAAGGTTTCGGAGGGCTGGTCAACAATATCACTGCCAACAACTATCTTGCCTTCGCCGAAGAAGAAATCCCCGCCGAGGGGAGAGGGCATAATAAGGCTTTACACGTATCAGTCAAGTGTATGGACCATATCGTAGCCAAGGTGCTCATCGATAATGGTTCCAGTTTAAACGTGATGCCTAAGAGCACTTTGGAGAAGTTACCATTCAATGCTTCCCACTTAAAACCAAGTTCAATGGTGGTTCGGGCCTTCGACGGCACTCGCCGAGAGGTTAGGGGAGAGATCGATCTCCCAGTACAAATAGGCCCTCACACCTGTCAAGTCACCTTCCAAATAATGGATATTAACCCCCCCTACAGCTGCCTGTTGGGGCGCCCGTGGATCCACTCAGTGGGAGTTGTGCCTTCTACACTCCACCAAAAGCTGAAATTCATAGTGGAGGGGCACTTGGTCATCGTGTCAGGCGAGGAAGATATCTTGGTAAGCTGCCCATCCTCCATGCCTTATGTGGAAGCCGCAGAAGAATCGTTAGAAACTGCTTTCCAGTCTTTTGAGGTGGTCAGCATTTCCTCCGTGGACTCCCTCTTTGGGCAGCCTTGTCTGTCCGATGCAGCGATAATGATGGCCCGAGTTATGTTGGGGAACGGTTATGAACCCGGGATGGGTTTAGGAAAAAACAACGGCGGCATAACTAGCCTGATAAATACCCAAGGAAATCGTGGGAAGTATGGTTTAGGCTATAAGCCCACTCAGGCGGACATGAAAAGAAGCATCGCGGGAAGGAAGAATAATGGTCAAAGTTCGCGTTGGAGACAAGAAGGTGAAGGAAGCCCGCCCTGCCACATAAGTAGAAGCTTTATAAGCGCGGTTTCGGGAGACAAAGGTCAAGCGTTCACGATATGCGAAGATGATATTCCGAGTACTTTGGATTTGGTACGACCATGCCCTCCTGATTTCCAGCTGGGAAATTGGCGAGTGGAGGAACGCCCTGGCATTTACGCAACAAGCATAATGTAAACCTTTACGGTTTTAAAAGCTCTATAGTTGGGCCTAGGCTTTAGAGTTTTTCCTTTTGTTAAGGCTTTGTGTCTTTTGTTTTTGAATTTATAATACAAGGATCTTTCTTCATCTGTTCCTGGTCTCTACCCATTCTCATTCATTTGCATGTTTACTTCTTTTTCTGAAACGGCAGATCCGATGACGAGTCCCCCGAAGGTACTAATACCTGGGACCCGTCTATCGACTTCGAGCAAGAAATGAATCAAACGGAAGATGAAGGAAATGAGGATGTGGGACTTCCCCCAGAACTAGAAAGAATGGTCGCCCATGAGGACCAAGAAATGGGGCCTCATCAAGAAGAAACAGAGCTAGTAGACTTAGGAATTGGCAGTGGAAAGAGGGAAGTAAAGATAGGTACAGGTATTACCGCACCTATCCGTGAAGAATTAATAATCCTGCTAAAAGACTACCAAGACATCTTTGCTTGGTCATACCAAGATATGCCCGGTTTGAGTTCTGACATTGTACAGCACCGATTACCTCTAAATCCCGAGTGTTCCCCGGTAAAACAGAAACTGAGGAGGATGAAGCCCGAAACATCCTTGAAGATAAAAGAAGAAGTGAAGAAGCAATTTGACGCTAGATTTCTGGTCGTCGCTCGGTATCCAGAATGGGTTGCCAACATCGTACCAGTTCCTAAAAAAGATGGGAAAGTACGAATGTGTGTAGATTATCGGGACCTGAATCGGGCCAGTCCCAAGGACAATTTTCCTTTACCACACATCGATATCCTCGTAGATAACACGGCCAATTTCGCTTTATTTTCCTTCATGGACGGTTTCTCTGGTTACAATCAGATAAAGATGGCGCCCGAGGATATGGAAAAGACTACTTTCGTCACCCTGTGGGGAACGTTCTGTTACAAGGTGATGTCCTTTGGACTCAAGAATGCCGGGGCAACTTATCAACGGGCCATGGTAGCTTTGTTCCATGATATGATGCATCAAGAGATCGAGGTCTACGTGGACGACATAATTGCTAAATCTAAATCCGAGGAAGAACACCTTGTCAACCTGCGGAAATTGTTCGAAAGGCTTAAGAAATATCAATTAAGGTTGAACCCCGCTAAGTGTACCTTTGGGGTCAAATCAGGGAAATTGCTTGGTTTCATTGTAAGCCAGAAAGGGATAGAGGTAGACCCCGAAAAAGTGAAGGCTATCCTTGAGATGCCAGAACCCCGTACAGAGAGGCAAGTCCGAGGTTTCCTGGGGCGCTTGAATTATATTGCCAGATTCATATCGCAGCTCACCGCCATTTGTGAGCCGTTGTTTAAACTCTTGCGCAAAAACCAAACTGATCGGTGGAATGAGGATTGCCAAGAGGCTTTTGGAAGGATCAAAAAGTGCCTAATGAATCCTCCCGTGCTTATGCCACCAGTACCTGGAAGGCCTCTCATTTTGTACATGACAATCTTGGACGAGTCAATGGGGTGTATGCTGGGGCAACATGACGAATCCGGGAAGAAAGAGCGCGCTGTTTACTACCTAAGTAAGAAGTTCACGACCTGTGAGATGAATTACTCCTTGCTCGAAAGAACGTGTTGTGCTTTAGTATGGGCATCTCATCGCCTAAGGCAGTACATGCTGAGCCATACTACCTGGTTGATATCCAAAATGGACCCGGTTAAGTACATCTTTGAAAAGCCAGCTCTCACAGGACGAATCGCCCGGTGGCAAGTCTTGCTATCCGAGTTTGATATAGTCTACGTCACCCAAAAGGCGATAAAAGGAAGCGCTTTGGCAGATTATTTGGCTCAACAGCCTCTTAACGACTACCAGCCCATGCATCCGGAATTCCCGGATGAGGACATCATGGCCTTGTTCGAGGAAAAGTTGGACGAAGATCGGGACAAATGGACTGTATGGTTTGACGGAGCGTCAAACATTCTAGGTCATGGCGTTGGGGCAGTGTTGGTCTCTCCGGACAATCAATGTGTACCTTTCACAGCCAGGCTAGGATTCGACTGCACCAACAACATGGCCGAATATGAAGCATGTGCCCTAGCCGTCCAGGCAGCAATTGACTCCAATGTCAAACTACTCAAGGTGTACGGCGACTCAGCGTTGGTAATCCATCAGCTGAGAGGGGAATGGGAAACTAGAGATCCCAAGCTGATACCCTACAAAGCCTATATCAAGGAATTGGCTAAGACTTTCGATGAGATCTCCTTCCATCATGTTCCCCGCGAGGAAAATCAAATGGCGGATGCACTTGCTACGTTGGCATCTATGTTCCAGTTAACACCGCACGGGGACCTACCCTACATTGAATTTCAGTGTCGTGGCAAACCCGCACATTGTTGCCAAGTGGAAGAGGAACGGGTCGGAAAGCCTTGGTATTACGACATCAAGCGATATGTCGTAAGCAAAGAATACCCGCCAGAGATTGCCGACAACGATAAAAGGACGTTGAGGAGGTTGGCAGCCAGTTTCTTCATGAGCGGAGGCACACTGTATAAGAGAAATCACGACATGACACTCCTGCGATGTGTGGATGCCAAGGAGGCAAATCACATGATCGAGGAAGTCCATGAGGGCTCGTTTGGAACGCACGCCAACGGGCATGCTATGGCCAGGAAGATCTTAAGAGCAGGTTATTACTGGCTTACCATGGAAAGTGATTGTTGTGTCCATGTGAGGAAGTGCCACAAATGTCAAGCATTCGCAGATAATGTCAATGCCCCACCACATCCTCTGAATGTCATGTCCGCCCCTTGGCCTTTCTCCATGTGGGGAATAGATGTCATCGGGGCCATTGAGCCCAAGGCCTCGAATGGTCATCGCTTCATCCTCGTAGCGATAGATTATTTCACCAAGTGGGTCGAGGCGGCTTCATATACCAATGTCACGAGGAATGTGGTGGTCAGGTTCATTAAGAAAGAGATCATCTGCCGATATGGTTTGCCAAGGAAGATTATCACGGACAACGGCACCAACCTGAATAATAAGATGATGGCAGAAATGTGCAAGGAGTTTAAAATCCAGCATCACAATTCCACGCCCTACCGGCCAAAGATGAATGGAGCCGTGGAAGCGGCCAATAAGAATATCAAAAAGATTATCCAAAAGATGACCGTGTCATACAAGGATTGGCACGAGATGCTCCCATTCGCGTTACACGGTTACCGGACTTCAGTGCGAACGTCAACTGGGGCAACGCCGTTCTCATTGGTATATGGGATGGAGGCTGTGTTACCATTTGAGGTAGAAGTCCCGTCATTAAGGATCTTGGCAGAATCTGGATTAAAGGAATCAGAGTGGGCTCAAACACGCTACGATCAGCTCAACCTCATTGAGGGTAAGCGCTTAACGGCCATGAGTCATGCGCGCTTATACCAGCAAAGAATGAAGAGTGCATTCGACAAGAAAGTACGCTTACGCAAGTTCCATGAGGGAGACCTTGTGCTAAAGAAAATGTCCCATGCTGTCAAGGACCATCGAGGGAAATGGGCCCCGAACTACGAAGGGCCTTTTGTTGTGAAGAGGGCTTTTTCCGGAGGAGCCCTGGTGCTTACCAACATGGATGGCAAAGAGCTACCTTCACCAGTGAACTCTGATGTCGTCAAACAATATTATGCTTAGAAGCTGGGGCAATTAAGGATGTCGCTGCATGTTCTTTATCTTTATGCGTTTTCTGGATTTCCCCCAGGGATTTCCTGTCTGTTGTATCTCTCGTTACAATCTTTCAAAGAAATGAACATGGATTCGAGGCTTTTAGTCCTCACGTTAGTTTCACACCTTGCGTTAATCTGTGATCACCTGAGCCCTTCCGCTCAGTTCATGGGATCCCCCAAGCGCTTAATTAGAATTGAACCTGAACCAACTTTCCCTAAATTTTCTGCGTTTGAAAACATTCATGCATACGCATACGCATACGCATGTATATTGTTGTGGTAAAACAGGGGCAGGATCACCTTGGGCTACCTTCTGGAGTAGAGACGAAACATGAACGACAGAAACCAATCAAGGTAGGGTAATGACGCGGTCAAGATTGGCCATACCTGGTTGTTTATTACTTGCAGGTACTTAAGGACGGATGCAAGTGGGGATGGGGTCACGACCGACCGATTGTTGTCCCTTCTCTGTGCGAAACAAGCAGAGGATGTCGCTGCAAGGCAGCCCCGTATCCTTTGTATTTTGCAGCTTTCTTTTACTATTTGTTTGTTTTAAAAAGTAAAAAATAAGTAATCAACACCTAAATCTAACCTAAGTAAGTGCAAGTTAGGCAAGATGCTGATCCATGAGAAGGGAGGGGACATGGTTAATGTTCCCCTCAAAAAAAAAAAAAAAAAAATGTGCAGGTTAGCTCGCCTGGGCGAGCCACCCCTGCACCAAATTATAAGAATGACGAAAGGGGGGGCGTTTTAACATTCAAAAACTTCTTTTCCCCCCACCAAATTATAGCGCTGTTCGCCAATTCTCCATTCTCCACTTTTTTTCGGAGCCCCATGAATGTCATTGCCTGGCGCTGTTCATGCATCCTCCACCTACGAGTCTGGAGCCCCGCGAAGTTATTGCGTAGCGCTGTTCGCCAATTCTCCATTCTCCACTTTTTTACGGAGCCCCATGAATGCCATTGCCTGGCGCTGTTTATCCATGCTCCACCAACGAGTCTGGAGCCCCGCGAAGTTATTGCGTTGCGCTGTTCGCCAATTCTCCATTCTCCACTTTTTTTTGGAGCCCCATGAATGTCATTGCCTAGCGCTGTTCATCAATCCTCCACCTACAAGTCTGGAGCCCCGCGAATTTATTGCGTAGCGTTGTTCGCCATTTCTCCATTCTCCACTTTTTTACCGAGCCCCATGAATGTCATTGCCTAGCGCTGTTCATGCATCCTCCACCTACGAGTCTGGAGCCCCGCAAAGTTATTGCGTAGCGCTGTTCGCCCATTCTCCATTCTCCACTTTTTTTCGGAGCCCCATGAATGTCATTGCCTGGCGCTGTTCATGCATCCTCCACCTACGAGTCTGGAGCCCTGCGAAGTAATTGCGTAGTGCTGTTCGCCAATTCTCCATTCTCCACTTTTTTACGGAGCCCCATGAATGTCATTCCCTAGCGCTGTTCATGCATCCTCCACCTACGAGTCTGGAGCCTTGCGAAGTTATTGCGTAGTGTTGTTCGCCAATTCTCCATTCTCCACTTTTTTTCGGAGCGGCATGAATGTCACTGCCTAGAGCTGTTCATGTTTCCTCCACCTACGAGTCTGGAGCCCCGCGAAGTTATTGCATAGCGCTATTCGCCAATTCTCCATTCTCCACTTTTTTCCGGAGCCCCATGAATGTAATTGCCTAGCGCTGTTCATGCATCCTCCACCTACGAGTCTGGAGCCCCGCGAAGTTATTGCGTAGCGCTGTTCGCCAATTCTCCATTCGCCACTTTTTTTCGGAGCCCCATGAATGTCATTGCCTGGCGCTGTTCATGCATCCTCCACCTACGAGTCTGGAGCCCTGCGAAGTAATTGCGTAGTGCTGTTCGCCAATTCTCCATTCTCCACTTTTTTACAGAGCCCCATGAATGTCATTGCCTTGCGCTATTCATGCATCCTCCACCTACGAGTCTGGAGCCTTGCGAAGTTATTGCGTAGTGCTGTTCGCCAATTCTCCATTCTCCACTTTTTTTTCGGAGCCCCATGAATGTCATTGGCTAGCGCTATTCATGCATCCTCCACCAACGTGTCTGGAGCCCCGCGAAGTTATTGCGTAGCGCTGTTCGCCAATTCCCCATTCTCCACTTTTTTTCGGAGCCCCATGAATGTGATTGCCTAGCGCTGTTCATGTGTCCTCCACCTACGAGTCTGAAGCCCCGCGAAGTTATAGCATAGCGCTGTTCGCCAATTCTCCATTCTCCACTTTTTTACGGAGTCCCATGAATGTCATTGCCTTGTGCTGTTCATGCATCCTCCACCAATAAGTCTGGAGCCCCGCGAAGTTATTGCATAGCGCTGTTCGCCAATTCTCCATTCTCCACTTTTTTTTGGAGCCCCATGAATGTCATTGCCTAGCGCTGTTCATGCATCCTCCACCTACGAGTCTGGAGCCCTACGAAGTTATTGCCTAGCGCTTTTCGCCAATTCTCCATTCTCCACTTTTTTTCGGAGCCCCATGAATGTCATTGCCTAACGCTGTTCATGCATCCTCCACCAACGAGTCTGGAGCCCCGCGAAGTTATTGCATAGCGTTGTTCGCCAATTCTCCATTCTCCACTTTTTTTTCAGAGCCCCATGAATGTCTTTGCCTAGCGCTGTTCATGTGTCCTCCACCTACGAGTCTAGAGCCCCGCGAAGTTTTTGCGTAGCGCTGTTCGCCAATTCTCCATTCTCCACTTTTTATTCAGAGACCCATGAATTCATTGCCTAGCGCTGTTCATGTGTCCTCTGTTGTCAGTCGTGGAGCCTCTGGTGACTGGGAAATATGTTTTTCTGTTATTTTCCGGATCGGTTCCTTCGCCAAACATGTGTATATGTGTATATGTATATTATATTTGTTGTTCTTGTTGTTGTTTGTTTTGTGTTGTGCAGAAAAAAAAAGGAGAGAAGGAGTAGAGACGAGAGTCGTCATCATGGAAAGGGCAGTAAAGAGGGACAACTGTCATACCCTAATTTCGTCCGGGGATTATTATTTGATGATATACAACCTTTGATTGGCCGCTTCGAGATACTTGGCACCCTTTGTTGCACGGTATGTGAAGTCCCGAGACGTGCCGAAAATCAAAAGGAATTAAGCTTACGCGATCCGTGAAAATTCCGTAATGTGACGGAAATCGAAAGGAGGTGTTTTACGCAATCCGTGAGTTTTCGTAACTTCTTCGAAAGCTAAAAAAGAGTAAATACATAATCCGTGAAGATTCGTAACCTTGCGGAAGGAAAATAAGTATCGTTACAAAATTCATAAAGTTTCGTAACGTTACGGAAAAAGAATTACCAAAAAAGGTAAATGGGGTGCATTTAGTAAAAAAAGGGTTACAAATAGCAATTAGGCCCACTTGGGCCTTCCAGATTCTTCCTCCAGAAGGTTGTTGCTTCTGGAGGAAGCAACCTTGCTCGCCTGGGCGAGCTGGGTGGCAAGCTCCTCCCCTATTTTGCTATAAATAGGGGGAGGAATGAAGGGAGAAGGGGTTCAGCCTTCTTGGCACTTCTTATTCTCTCGAAATTGCTGAGGAAAATTGTTTCCGTGAAGAAAATCCAAGCCGAGGCGCTTCCGTAACATTTCTGTAACATTTTCGTGAGTAATTACGCGAAGATTTTCAACCGTTCTTCGACATTCATCGTTCGTTCTTCGTTTTCTTCAGTCTTCAACTGGTAAGTACCTCAAACCGAGCTTTTCAATTCATTCTATGTACTCGTGGTGGTCCACATTTTGTTTCATGTATTTTTATTCTCGTTTTCATTTACTTTCCTTACCCCCTTTTGACGTGCTTCAGTCATTTATTTAAGTCGTTTCTCGCCTAATCTAAAAATAAAATAAATTCCCATGGATCATTTGAATTGTATCATCCGTTAATTTCTGTTAAAATGAATTCTGATCGTTCGGTCATACCGTAACCACGTTGGAAATCAAAAAAGATGTAAAATAATAATATAATAATCAAAAAATACCTTTTTAGTAAAATAAAGCGAAAAATCAATCGGACGTTTTCTCTTTGGGATTTCTCATTCTTAATTGAATTGACTAATAACTAAAGTGAAACTAAGGCTAAAATCAACTCGCCTAGTCAAGCTCGTCCACAAAAAATAGGGTTTTGAAAGTTTATCATTTCAGTTTCTTACTAAGTAAAATCATTTTTAAGGTCCAACGCCTTAAAATGATCACCTTTCAAGTAAAAAGAATCGATTGATTCACGCTTAAGAAAGAACTACGTAGGTCTGATTTCCTCTTTGATGGAGGGTACGTAGGAGCAAAAGCCCCGCTTTTGTCGACCTCAAAAAATAAAAAGAAATAAAAGTTAAGGTAACACAATTTCCACAATTCTAAAAAATAGGTTGTTGTCCTTTGAGACAAACGTGAGAGGTGCTAATACCTTCCTCAAACGTAAATATAACTCCTGAACTTAGAATTTTTATTTTGACCGGTTTCCTTCGGTTTTTTTCCGACGTTTTCCACAAATAAACGTTGGTGGTGACTCCGCGCATCTTTCCTCCTTTGGAAAGCGCACCCGTGAGCCTCGCCTCGCTCGCCCGCAAAAGGGCATGTTGTGAGACTCGAGAGTTCGATACTCAGTATTCACTTACTGTTTTATACTACTTGAGCGATCCGGTGCACTTACCGACCGTCGAACACTTATGGGAACACTTTTAAGAACAAAGTAATTGATTACAATCACCTGGTAATCAATTAAAGCAGAGACTCATGAAAAACCAGACATGGTATCAACTGAACTATGTAATCGATTATAGATAACTAGTAATTGATTAAATCGAAACTATAATCTCTCTACAAGCTACAAGCAACTCTTGTAATCGATTACGAACAACCTGGTAATCGATTAAAATAGAGAGTATTATGCACTGAAGAATTTTCTAACTTTAGAAACAATCTTCCTACCTTTACATGATGATGCATGATGTACATATAGATAGATAGAGATTAAGATGCAATAATCAATACAAATGCCACTCAAAGAGGTGGGCACATAAAAGACAAAACTTCTTCAAGCTTCAAAGCTTAATCTTTATGTTGGTCCCCCTATCTCTAACAATCTCCCCCATTGTGGCTTTGATGATGCCAAACTTGAATTGTCATTTGTTGGATCAAGTGCCCTCGGAATAATTAAGAAGGGGGGGTTGAATTAATTATTAGTGAACCTTTACTAATTAAAAAACTTATCCTTCTTAATGTTACTAGATTCAATTAGGCTTTTACTACAAAGTTAAGAAAGTAAAGAACAGAAATAGAAACTTAACCAAAAGTAAAACCAATAATTAAAGTGCACATCGAAAATTAAAGAGTGTAGGGAAGAAGAAGAAGAAGACAAACACAAGAGTTTTATACTGGTTCGGCAACAACCCGTGCCTACATCCAGTCCCCAAGCAACCTGCGGTCCTTGAGATTTCTTTTAACCTTGTAAAAACCTTTACAAGCAAAGATCCACAAGGGATGTACCCTCCCTTGTTCTCTTTGAACAACCAAGTGGATGTACCCTCCACTTGAACTAATCGACAAGAGATGTACCCTCTCTTGTTCTCAGTTACAACAACCCAAGTAGATGTACCCTCTACTTGTACCACAAAGGATGTACCCTCCAATGTGTTAAGACAAAGTTCTCAGGCGGTTAGTCCAATGAATCTTTGTAAAGGGGAAACAAAAGATATCTCAGGCGGTTAGTCCTTTGAAATCTTTTTTTTAAGGGAAAGGGAAGAATCAAAAGAATTCTCAGACTGTGTCCTTTTGAATTCTTTGAAAAGGGAGAAGGGAGACACAAAAGAATTCAGGTGATTAGTCCTTTGTTCTTTTGGAAAAGGGAGAAGAGAGACACAAAAAGAATTCAGGCGATTAGTCCTTGTTGAATTCTTTTTGGCAAAGGTAGAAGAGAATGAAAAGATATAGCACACTTTTGTTTTCTGCAGAAGAACA
This sequence comes from Glycine max, assembly GCF_000004515.6. NCBI lineage: Eukaryota > Viridiplantae > Streptophyta > Magnoliopsida > Fabales > Fabaceae > Glycine > Glycine max. The sequence continues at coordinate 17,644,538 of NC_038255.2, read as the reverse complement.
AGGTTTGGAAAACAGAAAACTTAGAAAGCTTTTTGGCAAAGGAAGAAGAAGAAAGATGAGAAGGAAAGGTTTCAAGATTTCTCAAAAGTTGTAAAAGTTATTTGAATGCAAGTCAAGGTCTTGCTTTTATAGACTCTTCATGTCTGGTTAAGAAAACCATTTGAAGAGTTATAACCTTGAGAAAATCTTGAGAAAACCATTGGAAGAGTTACATCTCTTGACTTTTTATTCAGAACTTGTCACTGGTAATCGATTACCATAACCATGTAATCGATTACACAAAGCATTTTATGAAAAGATGTGACTCTTCACACTTGAATTTGAATTTCAACGTTCAGATACACTGGTAATCGATTACCAATATATTGTAATCGATTACACCATTTAAAAATCATTTGGAATGTTGCAAATTCAGTTAAAGCTTTTTGAAATCAAATTTTATCACTAGTAATCGATTACAGGAAACTGGTAATCGATTACGAGAGAGTAAATACTCTGGTAACTTAGAAAAATTTAAGAAAACTCTTTTTGTAAAACAAAACTATGCTATGTTTGGTTTTTGAAAAATCCTTTTCAATACTTCCCTTGTGAATTCATCTTCTCTTGAATCTTGATTCTTCTTGATGTCTTTTCTTGAATCTTGAAATCAACTTCTCTTGAATCTTGAATCTTGAAATCAACTTCTCTTGAATCTTGAATCTTCTTGATTTCTTGAACTTGTTGACTCAATATTGACATCATTCTTTTGGGCTTTTTGTCATCATGAAAACTACTTGAATCATACTTGATTCATCATCATGAAGCTTGCTTCTACATCATTTGAGTGCATTTGGAGAGTCTTGAGAGTAGAGACTTCTCTTGAGCACTTAGAGAAGTGTCAAATCATATTTCATCATCATTATGGAGTAGAGTAAGTATGCAATATACTACTACTTCCTAATGCAATGTTTCTCCCCTTTTTGGCACAAGGCCAAAAAGTCACAACTACAAAAACAAACAAATATATGATGTGAAATGGGAAAATATCATAGCATTTCATTCATAGAATAACCATTACAAGTTAATCAGTACAATCATTATAAGAAAATATAACCATGCAATCAAACATCACATAACAACTTATCAGAGACATAGAAACAAAACTAAATATGATCAGAAAGGACAATCAAACAACTGAAACAAGCACTTAAAACACAACTAAGCTTCATCCTCACCAGGGTTAAGGAGATTGCTAAGGGTCCGCCTAGTCTCAATGTTTTCTAGCCGGGTAGTTATATTCTCTAAAGAACTATGAACTTTAGCTGAGTGCTCTTGATGGAGGTGAAGCATAACATCCATCTTCTGAATCATAAGAGACTCAAAAGGACTCCATTGATGTGTAAGTTCTTTTGGAGCTTCAGCTTCAACATCTTCTTCCATCTCATTAACATTTCTAGTTGTAGGCTCTCTAGCCATTATCCATTCATGATCAACGAACCTCATTTCTAGCTTCTTGAGATGCCTTTTGGTAATCTCACTAGAGGCTTTGGTAAAATCCACAATCTCATTAGAGACATTAATGTTGAAGTAGTTAATGACTCTTAAGGCAAACACAACATAAGGAAATTCATAATCCACTAGGCGATGACATTTCAACATAATGTCCGTTGGATCAAGTGGCCTCAGAATAATTAAGAAAGGGGGGTTGAATTAATTATTACTGAACCTTTACTAATTAAAAATCTACCCTTATTAGGCGTTTACTATGTTGTTAAGAAAGTAAAGAATAGAAAAAAAAACTTAATCAAAAGTAAAAGCGAAAATTAAAGTGCACAGCGGAAAATAAAGAGTGTAGGGAAGAAGAAGACAAATACAAGAGTTTTATACTGGTTCGGCAACAACCCGTGCCTACATCCAGTCCCCAAGCGACCTGCGGTCCTTGAGATTTCTTTTCAACCTTGTAAAGCCTTTACAAGCAAAGATCCACAAGGGATGTACCCTCCCTTGTTCTCTTTGAACAACCTAGTGGATGTACCCTCCACTAGAACTGATCCACAAGAGATGTACCCTCTCTTGTTCTCAGTCACAACAACCCAAGTAGATGTACCCTCTACTTGTACCACAAAGGATGTACCCTCCAATGTGTTAAGACAAAGTTCTCAGGCGGTTAGTCCTTTGAAATCTTTTTTTTAAGGGAAAGGGAAGAATCAAAAGAATTCTCAGACTGTGTCGTTTTGAATTCTTTGACAAGGTAGAAGGGAGACACAAAAGAATTCAGGCGGTTAGTCCTTCGTTCTTTTGGAAAAGGGAGAAGAGAGACACAAAAAGAATTCAGGCGGTTAGTCCTTGGCGAATTCTTTTTGGCAAAGGGAGAAGAGAATGAAAAAGATGAATAGCACACTTTTGTTTTGAAGGTTTGGAAAACCAGAAAACTTTTAGAAAGCTTTTGGCAAAGGAAGAAGAAGAAGAAGAAGAAGAAGAAGAAGAAGAAGAAAAAGTTCAAAGAGATTCAAAGGTTGTAAAAGAATATGTGGAAAAGTTGTTTGTAAGGGTTGTAGGTGTTGTAAGTGTTCTTCAAATGTAAATCAAGGTATTGCTTTTATAGATTCTTCAAGTCTGGTCAAGAAAACCATTGGAAGAGTTATAACCTTTAGAAAAACCTGAAAATCATTGGAAGAGTTACATGTTTTGATTTTTGTTCAAAACTTGTCACTGGTAATCAATTACCAAATCCTTGTAATCGATTACACAAAGCTTTTTATGAAAGGATGTGACTCTTCACAATTGAATTTGAATTTCAACATTCAGAGGCACTGGTAATCTATGGATTTTGAAAATGAGGGTTCGGGAGTTGTTTACGCACGGGGAAGGTGATGCAATCCTACCCCCCAAGGGTATTGGATAGAGGACTCCAAGAGGCTAGGGCTAGAGCTACTAAAGAAGGCGCTAGGGTTCTCATGAACCTTAGGGTAGATTTTTAAGCCCATGGGTCAAGGTTGGATCCACTCTTCTTTGTAAATATTAGAATAGGTTTTTCCTTGTTTGGGCCTTGTATTCTGGCCATTCTAGTAGTATAGGATTTTAGCCTTGTATTTCGGGGCATTTTGAGTAGTCTTTGTAGTAAGGACTTTTTTTTTGTATTTTCATGTTTTTTGTCATGGGGGTGAGCTTAGCTATTATAGGGGGTGTGTAGCTAAGCTCTAGCTTCTCATCTCAAGGAGGTGAACTTAGCTATTAGAGAGGTGTGTGTAGCTAAGCTTTAGCTTCTTTAGGAATCTTCTTAAGGAAGCTTCTCAAGGAGGTGAGCTTAGTTATGAGAGGGGTATGTGTAGCTAAGCTCTAGCTTCTCAAGGAAGTTTTCTTAAAGAAGCTTCTAAAGGAAGTTTTCTCAAGAAAGCTTCTAAAGGAAGCTACCTAGTCTATAAATAGAAGCATGTGTAACACTTATTGCAACTTTGATGAATGAGAGTCTTGTGAGACACAACTCAAAGTTCAACTTCTCTCCCTTTTTCTTCCTTCAATTTCGTGCTCCCCCCTCTCTCTTTCTCTCCCTCTTTCTTTTCCTCCATTGAAGCATCCTCTCAAAGCTTCTTATCCAAGGCTTATCTTGATGGTGAAGCTCCTTCTTCCATGGCTTATTCCCTAGTGGATGGCGCCTCCTCTCACCTCTTCTCCTTTGTCTTCCGCTGCATCTCCATGGTGGAAAATCACCATTAAAGGACCTCATTGAAGCTCAAAGATCCAGCCTCCATAGAAGCCCCACAAGCAAGCTTCCATCAGAAGGTATTAGCACCCCACGCGCCCGTCACAAGGGACGGCAACCTCTAATCGAGTGTGCAAAACATGACTTCAAAATTATGTATTTTCCCTTTTTATGTTTTTTTATTTTTTTGGGGTCAACAAGGGTGTTGCCCTTGCTCCTACATATCCTCAAGTGCGATGGCCAAAATGATGGGCCAAGGCGTTTGTCTCCAAGGGAGAAAATGAGCGGAGTCGCCACCAACATTTATTCAAGGAAAACGTTGGAAAAACCAAAAAGGCGAAGGTCTGCGGATTTTGAAAATGAGGGTTCGGGAGTTGTTTACACACGGGGAAGGTATTAGCACCCCACGCGTCCGTCACAAGGGACGACAACCTCTAATCGAGTGTGCAAAACATGACTTGAAAATTATGTATTTTCCCTTTTTTATGTTTATTATCTATTCCCTTTTCATGTTTTTTATTTTTTTGGGGTCGACAAGGGTGTTGCCCTTGCTCCTACGTATCCTCAAGTGCGATGAGGAAATCAGACCTACATAGTTCTTTAAGTCTGAAAGTTTGTATGTTAAATTATTTTTATGTTTTTGAAAGGTTGATTTAAATTATGAACAAAATCGTTTAAGGCGTTGGACCTTGAAACGATGTTTTAAACTTTTGCAAGGCGGAGAGGATCGTTAAGGTGTTGGACCTTGAAACAATCTTCTCAAGTTTGAAAAGCGAAGAGAATCGTTAAGGCGTTGGACCTTGAAATGATCTCTTGGTTTTTGATGAAATGAAGAAGTTTATGAGTTTGTTTTATTTTGGTTTTTTTTGTTTATTAAGTTTCAATCCCTTAAAGATAAATTGCAGTACTAACGATCGGTTAAAACTTACTTTACAAAAGAAAAGCAATTACTGATGATAGGAGAAGGAGATGAAGATGCACAAAACAATAGAGAGGACCCCTAAGGGTCCATAAATCAAGTTCAAATCCTTAAAGACAAGCACTACTCAGATGAAGAAAGAAGAACAAACAAAGAATGACCAAAGAAAGAACGAAGAACAATGTAGAAATCGATTGCAATCGCGATTCGATGGTGACTTAGCATCTTTTTCTCTTCTTCTTCTTTTCTCTTCTTTCTCTCAATCCTGGACCTCTGGACCTTAGGACCTCTTCTTCAGCCTCCCTTCACGCCTATTTATAGCAAAACAAGGCATTTGGGATGAAGGTAGCTCACCTAGGCGAGCTGTTACTTCATTCTGAAGCAACCTTGCTCGCCCAGGCGAGCTTTGCTCGCCCAGGTTAGCTGGTTACTTCACCATGAAGTTATTTTGGTTGCCCAGGCGAGCCAGAGGCTAGCCTACGTGAGCCAAGGGTCTGAAAAAGTGTAAAAATGACCCTTTTGCCCTCCCTTTTGAGTATTTTCTTTATTCTTTTCCGAAACGTCAAAAAACCTTACGGATTGCATGGCAACTGGCGTTAAATAGCTCAATTCAGCTAGCAAGAATCAAAATGTTAGCAAATGAAGGTCCCCAGATGAAATTAGGGTATGGTAGTTGCCCCTTTGTACTTATCTTTTATTGGAAATAAAAGGTGAAGTAAAGATAAAGACACTAATTTCGTTCGAGCAATCTTGCTCTTCAACCAGGCAACTGGCGAAAACCAAAGAAGTGAAATTGAGGAAACATGAGGCCATTGAAGTTCTTCTTTTTTCTTTTTCTTCTCTGCCCCTTTTTTTTAAAAAAAACCTAGAAACAGAGCTGATGACCTTGATTGTCTCTGCAAGACAAAAGACTATGATAGTCTTTGAAAAGATCATTGCGAGGACTTTGAGTCCTATGAATGATAAAAGGCAGGACTTTGAATCATATGAAACAAGCCAATAGGTACTAGTACCAAGGGGCTCAACCTTATGAGAAAGCAAGAGGTTGACTCTTTGAGAGGGCCTCTCATCCTCAAAAGATAGGACATTAGATTTGGGAAATTGGTATATACAGAGAAGTCTATGTACTTATGAACATGATTTTTGGGATGCAAATGCATGCAACCTTCATCTTGAAATGCTAGTAATGCAAGATGGTTTTGAACCATGAAAATTGTGTAATGCTCATGACTTTCTTTCCCATTTTCATGATTTTGATTTTGATTTGATTTATTTTTATTTTTTTGCTCCTCTTTTTTTCTTTTTGTGGGAAACACAGATTGACTGTCTCTTTTTTTTTTGTAAGATGTGATAACTCATGCAACCTCATTCTATTTTTTTGCAAATCTCGTCGGGGACTCCCTTAAAGTGTATGTTTTGTTGGATTCAGTCACTTGACAATTTTGGAGTGACAGCAACAGAGCCATTTGACATTTAATCAATCAACTGAAATATTGATCTTAGGGTTTTCCCCCTTTCCCTTTTTTTAAAAAACTTTGATCATTCTGCACAGCAAGAAAACACAAGGCTTTCGGATCAATCGTGCGCACCATTGAAGGATGACAATGGATTGTTACACTTTGGTATACGACCAAGTGAAACTTTCTTAATTTAAGGTCATAGAGTGATGCCATGGGTCTGTTGATCCCACTGATACTCAATGGTAAGGGCTGATCCTGAAAGAATTTATCTAGCGAAGGCTACCCTTAGATTCAAAAGGAATCCTAAGGAGTTTTGCATGGGCGACTAACATCAGGTGTACCCTATTATCACAATTGTCTTTGGGCATTTTCCACGAGCTCCTGGTCGGATGAGTTTTCTTCTCAAATGTGCAAGTGTGAACCTCAAGGGTTTTCTCTCTTTTTTTATATATATTTTCAACAATCACAAGCGTGTGCGGGTTTCATTCTAGAATCCCAACTTAAAAGCAAAATTAGTCATTCCTTGATCCACATGGGCTTTATTGGGCTTGTAACGTGGTCAAGGGTAAGAGGGCTATGAAAAAATATCAGAGAGGCTCAAAGAGTGTTTGAGGGTTACGTTTGAGTAAGAACCTCGAGAGCGTTGCTTGTACCTTTATTCATTTCAACTTCTGAGTTGGGCTTTACTCCTTTTCTTTTATACATTAATCCTTCATTGCACTTTTGTGCCTTTCTTGTAAAATTTGGAGATCTTTTGTCTCTCTTTATCTTTACTCGCCTTTGGCGGATTTTATCTCTTCTTTTTTATTGTTGCCCAACTTTATGCATGTGTTCTTTGCATTGCTCTTCCCACCGATTTAGCGGTGGTTCCCACTCAGGGTTTTTATTTTGCTTTTGCTATTTTTTTCTTTTTGTGTTGTTTTCAGAAAAAAAATATGCTTTGGCTCGGAGGGGGTAGCAAGGGATAAATTAGTTTTTGGGATGTTGAAACATGGCCATGTGTCATTTCAAATCTTGACTTAGATCGTTTTGTAGTTTGGATTCTGGGACCAAACCTTAATAACACACCCCTAATTGTTTTTTCTTCTTTTTTTATATCAACCATAATTTTCTCTTAGGCCGCCCTTTTGAGTTTTCAACCTACCTGGTGAGAACTTTTGATCTGCCCCTAGGTTCGCTTGAGGCTCATGCATGGTGCCTCTCATTGCCCCAGTGTAGCAAGGAAAAATGAAAGAAACTATGCAGGTTCTCGAAAATGAATTTTCAAGGACAAGAAAGATTGAAAGGATTGAATTGACAGATTAAGTCAAACGACTCCTGTTTTTGATAACTTTTCTCCTAAAAAGAAACTTTAAGAATGACAAAATGAGGTCTCATGAATGTCTTATTTTTTTATTTGAAACACAATCAATCAAACGTTTTTTTTTACTTTTTACTTTACTCGTCGTTTACGGAACCCTCACCAAACGTGGAGAGCGAGCAATTTCTTATTGACCAGACTTGGAGATCAACTCAAGAGCCCAGGTCACTTGAGCAACAAACCAATGGCTTACATTCACATTTCAATGCAAGTTAAATAAGGAAAGATGTAATTGAGAGAATGAGAGACATCAAATTTATCCATATTATTAGCATTGTAACTGTTGTTTACAGTAATGGCATAAACTTGAAAATCCTAATGAGTCATTGGAGACATCTAACAACAACCTTCAAATTTCCCCATGCATAGTGTCGCTTGCCAACATCAGAATTTACAAGCGATTATCCTCCTCAAATTTTAGTCAGCCCGCATCAATCAGATTTTGCACCTTATGGTTCAGGGTCATATAATGCTCAATAGAATGCCCCGGAACTCCTCCAAGATACGCACATGTTGCGTTTGAGTTGTATCCTAGGAAAAATGAAGGTTGAGGAACCTTGGTTGGGGTTATGGCTACCATTTCATTATCTAGTAGATATGGGATTAAGTTAGCATACGACACCGGAATTGGGGTGAATTCTACAGGCTTCTTTTCTGGAAAATTCCTTCCTTGGTGGGTGTTTTGGTTTGTGTTAAGGGTGGTGTTTGGTATTGGATGATTTAGGGGTGGCCTTTGTGGATGAGAGAGCGTTCTTGGTTGATAGGGTGGTGGGTAATAAGAAGGGATGATATTGGCCGAGTATTGATATTGTTGAGCTGGTGGGAAATTTGGCCAAGTAGGAACGACAGTCACAATATGGGTTCCTCCTTCCTTCTAATTCTCTCCATTTGCCCCAGGCTTCCCATTCATCAAAGCAGGATAATCAAATTTGCCTCTTCTCAAACCCACTTCGATCCTTTCGCCAACGAAAACTAAATCGGCAAAGCTTGAAGGCGTGTAACCCACCATCCTCTCATAGTAGAACACTAGTAATGTGTCTAATATCATTGTTATCATCTCCTTCTCCACCATTAGGGGCGCTACTTGAGCTGCTAGATCCCTCCACCTTTGGGCGTACTCTTTGAACGAATCATGCTCCTTTTTGCACAAGTTCTGTAGCTACATTCTATCCGGAGCCATATCAGAATTAAACTGGTATTGCCTAATGAAGGCAACCATTAGGTCCTTCCAATAATGGACTCGGGAAGTTTCCAGATTAGTATACCAGGTGACGGCTGCCCCACTAAGACTTTCTTGGAAGAAATGCATAAACAATTTTTCATCTTTCGAGTATGCCCCCATCTTCTGACAGTACATTTTCAGGTGGTTCTTGGGGCAAGTAGTCCCCTTGTACTTATCAAAATCCGACGTCTTGAACTTTGGAGGAATGGCCATGTTGGGTACTAGGAACAACTCTTCCATGTCAGCAAAAGCATAATCTCCACCTCCTTCAATGGCCCTGAGCCTTTCCTCTATATGATCCAATTTTCCCCTTTCCACCATAGCAGGAGGGACTCTCCCTACCGTGAAATGCAAGGGTTATGGTCGTGGGAGAAATTGAGGGTCCTCCAAAGTGTTTGGTAGGGGTACACAACCAACTGCTTGCCCTTCAGTGGCATATTTAAGGTAAGGCTCAAAGTCATCTAGATTGTGATGGGGTACTTCATATGTCTCCCCTATGGGTTGAGAGACATGTGCATGATCAGATTGGGGTTGTTGGCCCTCAATAGATATGGGTTCAGAGTTGTCGGCATTCTCATCGGGAGTATGCACAACATTGTGTGGTGTATAGTTAGGAGGCAAGCCATATGGCGGGAAGGCACGCTTGTTCTAAACTTACACAAAATGGGGGCCGCCCGTACTTCCCAACTCTTTGCCTCCCTGACCTACCATATCCGAGGTTGATTTATTTGGCTGAGGCCAGATGAAGGAGTTGGGTCCACCTCAGCAACAATGCTGGGAGCGGCAATTGGAGCCGCATTGACCTCTATTTTCTTCTTCATGCTCATCATGGCCTCCATCATTGTGGCCATTTGCTCTTTCATGGCCTCCATGTCGGCCTTCATTGCTCTTGCATTCGGTAAGGGTGCCATAAAGTGCGTTCTTTCCTTTTGATAACAATGATTACAGTTCTGACTTCAAGGAAAGAATGCAATGAGCAAACGCAACCAATGAAAAGCATGGATGTATGTGAATGATGCATTGTTGAAGTTTTGCAAATTTTACACAGGACATAAGGTTGAATCAATTTAGATTTTCATTAAAACAACATGGTCCATCATATCTTGTCAAAGTGAAAATGGAAATAAAACATGGACGTCAACAGTCCTTGATTATTTTTGTAAATAATTTAACTCAATTATGTGTTGGCAGTAGACAAAGAAGCGATGTAACTCGATCCATCTTTTGCCCCTACTTTGCAAGCTGGTTACTTCCATACTTGACCTTGACTTGACAAACCTTTCCTTCAAAACATGTCCTTGGTTCAACCCCATAATCCAAGGAATAGAAATTTTGATCGCTAATACTTCGACAACATATCATAGAGATGAATGACTTGGGCATACTTATGCTATGCATGTAGTTATGAGACCGACATGAGATGCCCGAAGGACCATCATTTCCTAGTTAATCACGCATTAGGTACCATGTTCACATGATTTTCAATCAATTTTTAGCAATAAGTGTATGATCCCAACATGATTGGCTCATAGCCATCATCATGGTACCCAACACATGTAACTAAGAATATGGCGTAAACCTTCATTCTTCATTGTGACTTTCTTTTTGTTTTTTTTTTTTTTTGTAGAGGAAAATGCAAGGATCATGCATGAGTGAACATGACATGCGAACAATGGAAGTAGAATATATGCAGTTGGCAGAACAAAAGCATGCTAAATGAAGGGGGTATGATAATGCAATGATTTATGCAAATGCAATGCACGAATATGATGCAGGAAGGATATGCCCATTACGATGCCATGAAGAGATGAATGATGCAATCAAGGAACATTCCAGAATGTGTTTGCTATGTGCCCCCCCTAATTCAAGAATCTAATGGAAAGGATCCAAAAGTCCCCTTCTAGTGACAACTCCAAAGGGTGGTTTCAAGTAACTTTACTGGCCTCTAGAGATATCATCCTCTTAGGTAATACATTATGGCGATAGGTACTATCAGCGACAATGCATCACTAAAAGGGGAAAACTCTAGATGAGGCTTCATTGTCATCAAGCTAGTCGGAGACCCAACATGACCACAGATCGACCTCAACTCCTTATGGCTCACATAGACCCGGGTATAGGGCCTAATATCTCAATGTGTGTGCGAGGTGTAGGTGCCATGTGTGCGTAGAAAAAAATATTTCTAACTATGAATGTAATCAATAGACAAACACACACCAAACACAACAACACAGGAAAGGTTATATACAAATATAAACATAAAAGATAAAAGGGAAAAGGGAACATAAATAAGGAATAAGTCATAATAAAAACATTGCACACTGACTGAATGGTCTAACTCTCTAACGGTCCCCAGTGGAGTCGCCAACTGTCGCAACCTACCCGGCGGGAGGGCGAAAAGGCCAAAACAATGGGCCAAGGCATTTGTCTCCAAGGGAGAAAACGAGCAGAGTTGCCACCAACGTTTATTCGAGGAAAATGTTAGAAAAACCAAAAAGGCGAAGGTCTGCGGATTTTGAAAATGAGGGTTCGGGAGTTGTTTACACACGGGGAAGGTATTAGCACCCCACGTGCCTGTCACAAGGGACGGTAGCCTCTAATCGAGTGTGCAAAACATGACTTCAAAATTATGTATTTTCCCCTTTTTGGGTCGACAAGGGTGTTGCCCTCGCTCCTACGTGTCCTCAAGTGCGATGAGGAAATCAGACCTATGTAGTTCTTTAATTTTGAAAGTTTGTGTGTTAAATTATATTTATGTTTTTGAAAGGTTTATTTTAATTACGAACAAACTCGTTTAAGGTGTTGGACCTTGAAACGATGTTTTAAACTTTTGAAAAAAGGAGAGGACCATTAAGGCGTTGGACCTTGAAATGATCTTCTCAAGTTTGAAAAGCGAAGAGAATCGTTAAGGCGTTGGACCTTGAAATGATCTGTTGGTTTTTTACGAAATGAAGAAGTTTATGAGTTGATTTTATTTTGGTTTTTTTTTATTAAGCTTCAATCCCTTAAAGATAAATTGTGGTACTAACGATCGGTTAAAACTTACTTTACAAAAGAAAAGCGATTACCGATGATAGGAGAATGAGATGAAGATGCACAAAACAATAGAGAGGACCCCTAAGGGTCCATAAATCAAGTTCAAATTCTTAAAGACATGCACTAACCAGATGAAGAATGAAGAACAAACGAAGAACGACCGAAGAACGATGTAGAAATCGATTGCAGTCACTATTCGGCGGCGATTTAGCTTCTTTTTCTCGTCTTTCTTCTTCTTTTCTCTTCTTTCTCTCAATTTTGGACCTTTGGACCTTAGGACCTCTTCCTCAGCCTCCCTTCATGCCTATTTATAGCAAAACAAGGCATTTGGGATGAAGGTAGCTCGCCTAGGCGAGCTATTACTTCATTTTGAAGTAACCTTGCTTGCCCAGGCGAGCTGGTTACTTCACCATGAAGTTATTTTGGTGGCCCAAGCGAGGCAGAGGCTAGTCTGGGCGAGCTAGGGGTCTGAAAAAGTGTAAAAATGACCCTATTGCTCTCCCTTTTGAGTATTTTCCACATTCTTTTCCAAAACGTTGAAAAACCTTATGGATTGCATGGCAACTGGCGTTAAGCAGCTCAATTCGGCTAGCAAGAATCAAAATGTTAGCAAATGAAGGTCCCCGGACGAAATTAGGTTATGGCAATAGGATATTCATATTTGGTGTGACCTTGCTTCCTGCATTAGAAGCATGTGAAGGTGTTGTTGGTTCTTTCTATCTTCTTTGAAGGTTTAGAGAATTTTCTATCTTTCG